>NC_091123.1:79044753-79264753 GCF_040183065.1 Periplaneta americana | reverse complement strand
TGTTTCGAAAACGCTGACGGCAAATGCAAGATGTCTCAACGCCGCATAAGTAGTACCCTACACCCCATGGAGTCAGCGACTTGAAGGGGGTGGGTTAAGTTCAACTACCTTTCATCCTGTATCTTGCAGCAGATGAGGGGAGGACGGCAGCAAACAATTAATGTACTGAGCTTCGGTGCAATATTTCGCGAGCTAATCTGGGGATAAATCTTCGCACAAAAATGACCTACGTAAAATCCGGATAGGGACGTAACTGTTATTTGTTTAGTTTGTGTAATTTAATGTCAGAAAATGTAAATTAATAACCCGAATGAACAAAATAGCTCGTGTCCGGGCGCAGTTCAACAATGAATGCAGAATTATCAACTTACAATGCAATACACTAACATTTCAATACTAGGTATGGCGTAATAATTTTAATGTAAACAAGAAATACATACAGGAATAACAAGAAATAACGTGAAAATCAAGAAATTATGTCCAAATTAGTGAAAACACATTTGATTGAAGTTTCAGTTACAATTAATGAAAAAATAAAACTAATGTAACTTTGTGAATAAGATGTAATTAACATTACAGTTTGTTGTTTTACGAATCACTAATTCTGGGCGTTAATAATGAAATAAAGAGTAATAAACTCTGTAAACCACATTCCACTCGCACCACTGTTCAAAATTTCCACCATCAGCGTGCGTGCAGCTTTCACATCTTCTAGTCCAATTATGACGAACACTTTCTTCCGCAGCCTGGATCATGTCTAAGTACTCACGATTTGTGAACTCTGACATCTCGTAGTTTTGAAATAAACTGAACTGTATCGCTGTACATCCAACTGCACACTAATGCAATGTAAACATCACAACAGCTGATCAGTTGCGAGTACTAGGCCAACTGTCTGCCGTACGGACAGCGATGACAGATTTTTAGACCTTTGTATGTGACTCGACAATCAATGTTTCCAATGTTTCTTCAATAGATTAATTCGAAATCTGTGAATTTTCTAATTAAAATATTGCTGCAACGTGAACATAACAAACGTTCTCTTCGTTGTTATACAAGAAATTAAACCGTATTTTAAACAGTATTCGTAAAATTCGCGATCGAAATGTCGGCATAAAAGTATTATTTCTTCAGAAACATCGCAAAAACGAGCAAAATGCTATTATACTTTTTTGTTCGTTATATTTCAAGGAATCACATCTTGCAATTAATGTACTACCTTACCTGTATATTTTCCGCGGGTCACTTTTATTTTGCCCATCCCTTAGTAATGTATTCTTTTCCGAAAGAAGGCTTTCTTTACGTCAACGGACAACATAATAGGCATTAAAAATGTCGCAACCTTCTTCCTGTAATTGTCTCACATTTACAAGGCACGCACTCACTCAGATGTTTCTATTGCATTAGAGCAGCTGTCTTATCAGTTAACACCCATTTACTTAAGATGATACTTAAGTGGTCAACGCCCGATAAGTAGGCGAGTGATAGCGACATTTGTAACCTGCTAAGAAGTAATTTGACATCTGCTACGTATAGGTAATAAGATATCTCCCTTGTCTGGGACTGGGAAAAATCAGGGGCGAATCTAGATACTTGGCACCTCTAGGCAGAGAAAAATATTTCCGCCCCCTTATTTCGCCCTATATGCGTCATTTGGATCAACTGAAATAATTGAATCCGCGTCATTATTACCGTTTCTAATATCGGAAACGCCCGACTCAGATAAAACACACTTTCTACTATTTTTGGGTCCTGTTTTCCACGTTATTACACTCTGATGTATCTGGACTCGAAATGGAACAAGCTGATTGTTTTTTTAAATAGCACATCTATTTTTGCACTTTTTCTCATATTTTCCTCTCTTTTTATTGCCTTGTCTTTTGCGAGTTTCCGGTATTCTTGTTTAGTCAACTGTCCGAAGACAGGTCTGGACTCCACAAGTGACACCATCAAGGCACCACTCATGAGACAGCTAGGCTAGGAGATAATGGTGTAGGGTGGCCAGTTTCTTTCCCCCTCCGTTGTATATATCGCTGACTAGCTATATATTACACTAATCAGACTTCAGAAGTATACAAACAATATTATTCTCCCTCTGACACATATCGTCAAGTGAGATGTATTGCCTCATAATAGATTTACATATCAGTAAGAGCCTCAACCAGAGGTGTTTCCGGTATTGAGAACCCACTTAGCTTTTTCCGACTGCCACTCATTATAATGATTATTAAAATATAAATCACCTAGGTACAAAATAACTACACTCTTTACCGTTTTAATTTAAACTGAACTGACATGCGTTCTGCCGCTATAATGGCTGGCGTATTTTCTTTGAATTGAAGTCTAAATGGGCATTATTGAGTGTTGATTCTGGCTACTCTTATGACAGAGTTTGCGACGTCTCTCATCACAAAGCTTATGATTGCGAGAAACGAGATTTACCTTCCCAAGTTATCGTAATATAATACGAGTAAGTTCGCTAAGGTTATCACGTGACACTCTCACGATGAAAGAGTATAACATTGAAAAAAGTGCTGTGACCGCATTGTGACACTATTATTGGAAAACTGTTTTTCCGTTGGCAGATTGTTGCTTCAATTTGAACTGATTGTTGCCAATGTTATTCATATCCTTTTCATTGTGCGTTTAAGTTCATGTACCTATTTTAAGGAGTTATGAATAAAATAAAAAAAATAACAGTAATAGCTTAAAAACCGCCCCTCAAATTTGCCACCCTAGGCAGCTGCCTAGTCTGCCTAGGTCTAAATACGCCCCTGGGTACAATTCCCGAGCAGTAGCAGTTTACTTTCACATTTTGCGAGATGCAAAGGAAATGGATAAATTGGCATAGATGTGCGAACCCATTATAGGCCTTTATTACGATTGTCACCTTTGTAATTTTCCATTCCCTAACACTACTCTCTGGATAGACAAGTCAAGAAATGAAATTTACGAAATGTCTTACCTTTTTGTAATACCAGAAACCATAAATATTGACGGAAGGCTAACGTTCATAAATTTTCACAGATTTCCAATCTCCCAAATAACATAGGTGCCTTCAGTATAAACGTAGACTAATCTCTCTGTTATAGGTCATTCGATATCTCGTGAAACCTTCCTGCGCGTGAGGGGAAGGAAAAAGTGGACCGAGAAGCTTCCCTCCCTCGCTACGCTTTAACTTGCAAGCCAGGTACTTCGCTTACCTCCACCGTAAGAATCTTACTGTGAGCTACTGCGCATGAATGCATTTGGTTTCACGAGATAACGAACGACCTAAAGTAAATGTAAAGAAAGTGCCTTTTGGTTTCATTTATTTTTAATAATAATTCACGCAAAAAGAAAACAGTCTGTACATAATTATACCAATAACGACCATTTTAAATTTTTAATATAATTATATTATATTAATTATTCTATTATTACTGTTTGTGAATTTGATGCTTTACAGAGGAGATAGTAAGTTTAATAAGACTCTGAATAACTCTGAGAATAGCTGTTGACTTTAAACTTAATTTCTGCATTTGCAATACCAATATCTAGACAACTGCAACAGTTAGGTCTACTACAAACGTTCCCCCTGATAGAAAAATGCACCCTACATGTTCACATTTCTGAAATGAAAGATTTGTCTATGTTTCAAAGGAGATGTTCTATACAATATAGTGTACATTATTTGAGAAATATCAGTATCGTCATCGTTTCCACTATTATAAGATAGGCCTATTAGTTGATTTGTCTATAACATTCTCAAACACTTCAATACAACCGAAAACAATGTGTACACTTAGAACAGATATCGTCAACTGAAATACTAACACAGACTTGATAAGCCAGCAGTGGAGCAAAACAAGTCTTCTTTCAGTGCCTGGCCGGAACGATCGTGTGAGATCTAAAGCCTTGGTTTTTGCGAACCGACGCATGCGAGGTGCGAGGCCCGCTTCGCACAAATCCGGACTACATGAGAGATAGAGAGATATGAGTGGTTTCTATGGCTCCGAGGTGCGAGAACTGCTCATCTCGCAGCTATAGAAACCACTCGCTATCTCTCGTGTAGTCCGGTTTTGTGCGCGGAGGGCCTTGCATCTCGCAGTTATAGAAACCACTCACTATCTCTCGCGTAGTCCGGATTTGTGCGAGGCGGTCCTCGCATCTCGCACGTGTCGGTTCAGAAAAACCAAGGCTTTATAGCTCCAGAACGAACTAGGGATGGCAGATAGGCCTATTTGTCAATCTTCGCTCTTCACACAAGTTTGTCATACAGTTTTTTTTATTATAGTAACATAATTTTATCTCATTATTCCGTAACATTATTCATAATTTGTTTAAACATACAGTTAATAATAATAATAGTAATAATAATAATAATAATAATAATAATAATAATAATAATAATAATAACCACAATCATAATTAACGTCATGACCAACATCATTGAGATTGTTACCTCAAGCTGATGAAGAGTGATAGCGCCGCAGTTCAGAAGCTTTCTTTATTCGAACTGTAGAGTAGGCCTACGTAGCTTTATGATGAAGAATGTATGTCCTGGACTATAGCTCGTGGTTTCATTTTCTGGGGTTGTGCAGCCCCCCGGAACATATTATACGGGATGTAGGGTGATATAAATGAGCCCCTAGCACATTGCAGTGTGGAACTTTACTAATAGCGGCATTAAGAATTCCGCTCGCACGCCTTCCTGCCGTGGAAGACCTCCCCCACCCATGGCGCTTGATTAAGCTTATTACGAGGCGCCCGAGAAAGAAGAAAAATAACATAAATTGCTGCAGCGCTGTAGAAAGCGTGGGTGTGATTTGTGCCCAGGATGCAAGGTCCGAGCACATAAACCAAAACTTCTCTCCGCAGAGGTTGAAATGAACCCACATTCATATTTCGATTCCATGACCGCATGAAATGAAACTTGCTCCAATTAATCTCATAGCCAGCATATGGCTTGTGGACTATTCACCTCGAATTTCAATACTGAAAACAGTCAATATAAACATATATTTGGACTTTGTCGTGTTTTCGATCAGAGATTATGAAACATTTTTCGTTACATCATTATTTTTAGCTTCTAAGAAGAAATCTAAATTATGAAAACATTGTTAAATGTTATACATTTCAATGAATTTCACTAATTCATTCAAAAATATTAAATCCATGTTTCTGCACACTTAAATATCAAAAGTTTGATTGGATGCAAACTAATACACCGTGTCCCTCTTAAAGGGATCGAGAAATAAGTGATAATTTGAAGTGTAAATAATAGTTTATTAACATAACTTTGTACATAACTTGATGTAAAAACTGTCCGAGTTTCGGAGAATGCTGAATGCAACTCGTGTGCTCCTTGAGTTACTCTGCAGACATCAAAACGACGGTATTCAACCTCCCCTCAATTGTTCTGTGACATTTGTGGAGTCACTAGCGCAGCTGCATTTGTGATGCGTTATCTCAGTTCCTCCAAACTGTTAGCTCTGCCTCTTTGGTACACAGCATCCTTCACAAAGCCTCAGAAAAAAGGTCCAAGGGTGTCAGATAGGGTGACTGATTGGCCAGACAATGGGTTCTCGTCTTCCGATCCACCTATCCATGTACGACGAACACGGCGTTGTACTCTCGTAACAGAATTTCCTTCTGCTAGCCATAGCACAGACTGAACTTTCTGTTGTGGTGTCCACATGTTGACCATGGCGTGTACTCCTACAAAATGACGCCAGGCTTGTTTTAGCAACAAACAAACGAAAGTTACCGCATGCAGCTTTTGGAACAAGTGAACAGTTTTAGATACTTGGGGTGTAGTATAAGTAGTGACGTGAACTGCAATCAGGAGGTCAAGAAGAGAATAGTAATAGCAAAAGAAACTTTTAATAGAAAAGGAGCAACTTCTGAGGACCTCTGGAAAAATAACAAAGGAATAGAGTAGTGAAGTGCTTTGTGTGGAGTGTAGCACTGTAAGGGCAGAAACATGGACATTACGACGAAGTGAAGAAAACTGACTAGAATAATTTGAAATGTGGATATGGAGAAGAATGCAGCTTATGAAATGGACAGATATAATATGAAATGAAGCTGTGTTGAGACAGTCAGTGAAAAAATAATAATACTAAAACTGAACAGGAAGAGAAATAGAAATTGCCTGGATTACTGGCTAAAAAGAAACTCCCTACTGAAGGACGCACTGGCAGGAATGGTGAGCGGGAGAAAAGTTCGTGGTAGAAGAAGAAATCGGATGACAGAATTTTGTGTCATTCTCAAGTAATTTTATCAAAATGGAACTGTCCCCGAACACGAGCTTTGCCCTTTCGGGGTACTTTCATGTAACGTTTTATATTTGATTTGTTATTATTAAATAAATAATATAATATAATATTGAGATATATGGATCATATGCGGAGGCTAGAAGGAAGGCGAAAAATAGGAAAGATTGGAGAATACTAGATTTGCAGTGAAAGACCTGCCTTTGGCAGAAAACTATGAATGAATGAATAATTTATTCAAAGTTTATCATAACTATCAGTTAAAATTACAGAAAACAGTCGAAATAAACGTATATTAGTAGGTTATATTTTTTTTTGTTTTCTAGCAAAGATTATGTAAATATTCATCGTTATAGGTAGACTACTTAGTTTTGATAAAGAATTAAAAGTTCCATGATTTGAAGCAAACTAACATTATTTTGTTAGTATAGCCTAATAAAATTGGACGTAACAAACTCCTTTCGTTTCAGAAGCTGTACACAATTGGTTTACATTCCCACATATTTCGCTAATATAGAATAGATAGTACAACTAAAAAGTGAAATAATTGATCTAGGTCATACTTTTACGTTCACATTCCTGCTTACAATTCTATTTTACATGATTCATGGTATAATTCTAAATTTTTATTCTCATGTTCTGTCAGTGTTTTGAATCTAGATTCTATCTGAAGTGTGTAAGAAGCCCCGTCCTGGCATAAAAAAATCGCGCCCCCTTACCATACTTGTATGTATGTATGTATGTATGTATGTATGTATGTATGTATGTATGTATGTATGTATGTATGTATGTATGTATGTATGTATGTATGTATGTATGTATGTATGTATTTATTTATTTACACTGCAAGTGAGCAAGCACCCGGTGGCAGTGGTATACACAATACAAACAATACACCAAAAAAAATGATAAGCAATACACAATAAATTTACAATACACAATACAATTATACAATACACAATATAATTTTATACACAATACAATAAGAATACACAATATAATTTAACACAATAATAATAAAACATAAATAAAATACCTAATTTTACATTACAACCTACATAATTATGTATAGGCCCTACATAAGTTTCAATAGTCATTCACTTTATTCTCATCTCACTCACTGTAGTGGCACTATGACGCATTTCACTGACACTTTGGGACACATTTCACTGACACACTATAACACATTTCACTGACACTATAGAACACATTTCATTGACGCTATAAATTATCACTGATCGGAACTATTCACTGCACTGTAAAACCATAACTTCACTGACTCACCTCGCTTCACTGATACAGCAGTTCAAATAAGTCAAATAATTACACCCTTATGCATACTGTACTTATAAATATCTTTAAAATTAAGGACATAGATTATTTTGAAATTCCAAATCAATACGTATTTAAGAAGCAATGCAACAATGAAACAAATAAACATTTCCGTTTAATTTTTCTCTTAAGTTATAGTGGAAACAAAAGAAACAAATAGCATTCGTCTATAAAGTTTCCATTTTCACGCTTTTAGTTGTGAATGAAAAATCTACACCAACATTATGAGACCATCTTAAGTACTATTTTGATTCCCGTCTGTCACGGTGAATATATAGAATGTTCAATTCAGAAAAATACGTTTTTCTCTTAACCTGTGTTTTTTTAATGTTTTCCATTATGAAATGACACAGGGAGACAATTATTGCTTAGGTTTAATTGTAATGAAAATTCAAGTGCAGGCTTAATGTGAACATTAATTGAAGATATGATAAAGATGTAGTCCTACTTTCACCAAACCGTGAATACGAGATCCATTCTTACACACGTATAGATGTTGTATAGTCAATTATCCGAAGACAGGTTTGAACCTCACAAGTGACATCAATAAGGTATTACTCATGAGGAAATTAAGCCGGAAGATAATGTGGTAGGGTGGCCATGATTCAATATTAATGCAGAATCGCTCTTATAAACGGTCAAAGGAGAAAATGTATTAATTTAAAAGTATAAGTGTTACTTACTTACGGCTTTTAAGGAACCCGGAGGTTCATTGCCGCCCTTATATAAGCCCGTCATTGGTCCCTATCCTGAGCAAGATTAATCCAGTCTCCACAATCATATCCCACCTACCTCAAATGAATTTTAATATTATCCTCCCATCTACATCTTGGCCTCCCCAAAATACTTTTTCCCTCCGTCCTCCCAACTAACACTCTATATGCATTTCTGAATTCGCCAGTACGAGCTAAAATTATAGGTCTACATAATTTTAAAACGTCTCGAAGTGAAAATATAGGCCAATACTACATTAACATCATAACTGGCAAAATTGTAAGAAATGATAAATAGTAGTTTACATATAATACTAAAAATTCCGAATTCGAAGCAGTAGGCCTATTGCAAAAAATCCCGCCCGTACCTAAAATTCCCGCCTTGTGGGATTTTTCCCGCCGTCTGATAATACTGTTTTTCGTAGGATAATTTCTTAAGACGAGTTCACTGTAGGTCAGTATTTGGTCTGAAATACATTTTATGAACATTATTAGGTTTTCAATTGATTGAAATTATTAATTTATACTGCTTTACATGCCTTTTCTGGCCTTTCTTTCACAGTACTGTTGTTTTCCCTGAATTTGAAGCTTGCTGCTATTAGATGAATTCTGTCCGGAGATGAAATATAATGATTCAAACCACAAATCACTAATTATAAACTGGATTGCACCTTCATCGCTGTTATATGTTCAAGACCAAGTAATTAATAAAAAAATAGCATTTCTTTATGTATTTTTAAAACTATATTTAAAAGCACACTAGTACTAATAGTAAAATTTATTAATTTTCGTCAGCTGATGAACTGCATTTGATCACGAGGATCCAGAATACAAATAAAATGCAAACATTTCGCTAATAATATTTTATGGGTGAAAGACGTCGTGCGTGTATTTACATAAGTTTATTATTTCGTTGACAAGACTTATATGACCATTCGTTTATGGATGAAAATTCAAATAATACTATATTATAGTAATTTAACACCTTGTTTAACCTAGTAGTTGATACAGCGTCGTGAAATAACCAACCAAAAATACCTTGTTTTCGCAGAATAACGTCGCAGTACAAATTGCAGTTGTGAAATATCTCGTGAATAAATTAAAAAATATATTATTTGTATATAAAATACGTTCATAACCAGTCTTCGCATTTTTGTCACGCTGAATTTATCGAGAAATGAGGTGTATAGTTCCAAAACCCGACATTTGCTTTCTAAGTGATTTAGAGAAAAAGCCAAAAAAACTATCTGTAGTATTTCCAGTTTTGAGATGTGCAGGAAATTTTTATAATAGTTTTTAATAGTAAAGCTGAGGATAAAATTACATGTTTGAACTAAAAGTATATATTTTTGTAAGAGTTATTAGATTATTAAATTTGGACATGTCGTGTTTTGGAACTAACTATTGCATATGTCGGATTTTGGAACTAACGATAAAATATATGTCGGATTTTGGAACTAACAATAAAATTTATGTCGGATTTTGGAAATTCTAATAGCATTAGTTCCCATAAATGATCCACATTTTATACTAAAAAGCTATTAATTTTATTGAATCTATGGAATATAATAAACAATTGTCATTTATTTATATATATCATCAGAATATTATATTTAACTTTCATTAAGTGTACATTTTAAATCCTGAAATTCTCTTCTCCCTGTGGTTCACAGATAGTCAATCTTCTTCATACTCATCCTCGTTATAAATACGGTCTGTAATATTTTTGCAATATTCCAACGTTTCCATGTCTCTCCAGTTATCTTAATCATTTCTTTAAGTAATTTGTTAACATTACTTAGTTCTTCCTTATAGATTATGCATGTGTTTTTGTGCAAGTGTGATTTTTCCATCCAGAGCACGTTTTCCCCTTTTTCAAAATCCTTTGTACAAATTTACAATTCTTCTATAGCTTTGTTCACCCCTGATCGCAGCTCCATTTTTTATTCCTTTATCTTGATTCTTTTTACAGAATTTTAGTTTGAAATGCGAGCCATTTGTCGATTTTCCCAGTAAGTTCCGTGCACTGAACAATTATGATATTCTAAAAGAAAACACTAGTGGCATAAAGAAATCACACACTTTCTTTGTCATGAGCAAAGATGTCGACTTCTGGAACGTTACTGGCTTCATAGTTCACACAATGGAAGTGTAAATGTCGGACTTTGGAATAAACTGCATATGTCGTGTTTTGGAACAATACCTTAACAAAATAAGTCGGGTTTTGGAAAAAACTCCATATTTTAAAGCTTCATTTATGTTAGAAATATCGAGTTTTGGAGGATGAAATAGTGTTTTTCCAATGTATTTCAACCCAAAGATATAAGAAATGACCGTAACTCATTTTTCATAAAAATGGCAGATGTCGACTTTTGGAACTATACACCTCAAATATTGCCTTGTACGGATGGAGTTCAAATGTGTGGCGCTCACTAAATAAGTGGCGCTACATTAGGCCTACGCTGAATGTAAAATATAATGGAGCATATCATGACAACATTGTAACTTAATTTTAATGGTTTGTATAATCGAAACGTTTTATTACTCGACCAAGGCCAGTGGAGTCCTACAGCTCGGAGCCGTGGCGCTACTGTTCCTGCGTTCGTAATACAACATCGCGATAATTCAAATTACGCCCGCGGCTCCACTCGCCTTGGTCGAGTAATAACAAATGTGATTGCCACGCCATTGATTACAAATTAATTTCAGAATTAATAATCTGATAATATATATATATACAACAAATTTTATATACATATATATAAACAATAATTTACACATATTTATTGAAATAACTACTATTAAAATGACAAAAAATATACATTCCAAGAATTTGTTACCATTCCTTACACAAAAATTATCATTTCCAAATTCCGAAATAAACAACTGCAGTGTAGATATTGATGGCGGAATTTGTCTCCTGGTCCACATCCTCTATGACAACGTAATCACAATGAATCATAGACATACAAACATACGTAACAACGTGCATTTCAACATAACACAAGTCAGAACTCACAGAGGTCTTATAACTCTGCTTGCGCCTTTGACTGACGTAATTAATATACCTGGAGAAACTACTTCATCCAATATAGCTCTTGTGACAAACATGCAAAGCCTGTTCATAACCATAGGTAGGAAGTTCGTACAAGAGCAGTAGATTCCAGTTGAGTACAGCGAGGAGTATAGCTGATGTCACTCGCGTCTCGCCCTGCTCCCGCTCGCTACAGATTACAGTATGTTCACATAAACAACGCATAGTGTCATTCTGTGGAGCTGTGTGGAGTCGTGAATAGTTTGAAGAATATTGTTAATTTATATTAATATTTTAGTTTCTGAACTAAGGGAGCTATTTTGTTTTTATTGTATTATTTACGTAATGTGAATATAATGCATGATTCCAAAAAAATAAACTCTATCTGTTATTAAATAATTATGCAAACAGGAGTGTGTAATACGTTTATTTTTTCCCCCGATTATTCTTCGTTAAATGTTGACGTCTCGTGGTGCTATGCATTCAGTTGCGTTACAACCCAAGTTCAACATCGGAATTACGATACCTATTTCCTAGCTGCCGTTACAATAGAAACGAAAAATTTTCTTGAAAACTGTTATGAGTTTAATATTATTTGCCACTTATGGGATACACTATTAGATTCACAAAGTAGTTGTTCACCCGATGATGCAGTAGTACAATAGATACACGGATGTTATGTCCACTTCTTTATGTCTACAGAAAAAAATGCCCATTTTTTTATGTCCACAGTCCATATGTCCAGTTTCTTCTGTCCTTTACATTGAAGTCCATTAATTTATAGGTCCATTTATTTGAAGTCCACTATATTACAGGTCCATTTGTAGTTGTGTCCACAGATGGTTTGTCCATAATTTAAAATATCCACAAATCTGAAGTAATAACCAATTAAAAAATATCAGTCTGCTTTTAATATGATGAAAATAATACAGTCAACCAGAAGTACATTATTTTAGAATTTTAATATTACATAGTAACTGTAATTGTAGCATATGTTAATTCAATTATAAAAATACGATTCTTCATTACGATGCTTCATTATCGTTTTCATCATAAAAAAGTTCTTCTGCATACAGTTTCAACCAATAACTAATGCCTCCAAGATATCTGACAATGTCACCGTTTTCTATATATACATGGTAATTCCGCACCATTTCCTAAATGTGTCTTGAATTTAAAACATAGGACTTCTTTATGGGATGACGTATTGCCATATGACCTGCCATTAATTGATTTGTTACCTACTGATTGTCATTTTGGTTCTTTTCTAAGTTTTCGATGAACTTCCATATGTTAGCATGGTGAGTTATTACACATTTTTTTTTTAATTTGGAGTGCCATCCTTCTATTGTATTAATTGTCCTTTGAGTCCCATTCTAGACTAGGTTATAAACATTCCAGACATGCGGAGGAAAGCGAGGCTGCACCTCTCGTCTTCTACCTCTGGCAGGTATCCCTCTTACGAAGGTCCTTCCTAGTATAACGATAAATCAAATACTGATTCCTCTACACCATCAGAAACTTCATCAAATGTATTCACAATATGATGCAGTGGTATGAAAGGTATGGACATTAACTTACGGATGTCATTTCTTACTCTGTCATTTTCCCTGTTATTATAAGCAGCCTTTAATCCAAGTTGAACGACATGACGCCAAATGGCCTGATAGAAGTGGAAAAGACGACATTTTATTTCTGTTCTGTAAGATGTATTATGAACATTATAATTAATTGACAGTAAAAGTCATTTTATATAATGAATATGGACAAAATTTCTTGTGGATATATTTGTTTGTGGATTAAATGTCTATGGACGTTATGTTCAGCGGACAAAACGCTTGTGGACATAACGTGACGATGGACATTTTTTCTTTGGACTTTATGAAAAATGGACATAACTGTAATGGACCAATCATCCTGGAACGATCTATGCCTACTGTATCATATTTCAGATTTGCTCCAGTAACATGTTGTGACGTAGAACGAATACTTTCAGAGTACAAATATTTTTTTTTTCTGAATCTAAAAGGAATATTTCTTTTGATAAAATGAAAACATTCATTGTTATTTGTTACAATGAGACTAGAATCATAATTGTATGCTTTGTATGTTAGTTTTATATGTATGAGTAAATTATATATATATATATATATGTATATATATATACACACACACACACACACACACACACACACACACACACAGGGTGTTTCAAAAATACGGGGCATAATTTCAGGTATGTATTTCCCACATGCAGACAATCAAAATAGTTCATTACAACATGTGTCCGGAAATGCTTCATTTCCGACTTATGGCCTTCACAACATTGAAATTCACCGGAACGTTTTTCTTTCCGCAGGTCGTTGTCATTACAGAAGATGTTCAAAATGTCCACCTCCTGCTTGAATACAGACCTTACATCGATGTCTCATTGACCTGTGAACACGATCCCAAACTCCAGGAGTATTGCGTATGTCCTCAGAACATGCCACAGTTCGATTCCGAAGGGATTCCAAATCAGGCACCGGAGACGAATAAACCAATGATTTTAAATGGCCCCACAAGTAGAAATCGAGAGGGTTCAGATCAGGTGAGCGTGGAGGCCAAGCAATTGGGCCACCTCTACCTATCCATCGATCAGGAAACCTTCGATCCAAGTACCTACACAACACTGAATGTAACCTTCGCCTCGGAATAAACTGTCAGAGTGCCCTCTTAATGTCTCCTTTGACGGCAACGACCTGCGGAAAGAAAAACGTTTCGGTGAATTTCAATGTTGTGAAGGCCATAACTAGGAAATAAAGCATTTCCGGACACATGTAATGAACTATTTTGATTGTCTACATGTGGGAAATACATACCTGAAATTATGCCCCGTATTTTTGAAACACCCTATATATATATATATATATATATAGGGAATTACGAAGTTTATAATTACAAATTATTGTTTTTTTATATTATTTTCTTGTTCTAAGGCTGTGGATGATTGGAGCACATGTTTGGTTGCCACCAGGCTGTACATGTTAGTCGTTCTGCTTCACTTACATTGAGAGACGCTCTATTAGATAGAGATATAGTCCAAGCTCACACAATTTAACAGTTTTAGTACCAACTTCCTAGCTCTTTTCGTAACAGTGTACTCCAATACGTTTATATGCCTACATTTCTTCACTGACTAAGAGGTGTATCACTAGAAAGTAATTTCGTTGAATCATTGGTGTATAATTATAATATTGTTGTTTAGTCTACTGTCCGAAGCAGGTCTGAAGCTCATAAATAACATCAATAAGGCATCACTTATGAGACAACTAAGCCAAGAGATAATGTGGGATACAAGGAGAACAGAGGTACATAAAGAGAACAAGAAAAAGGCGAGGAGAACAAGGGGAAATTGAGGAGGAGAATAGGGAGAAGGCGAGGAAAACGATGGGAATAGGAGAAGAACAAGGAGAATAAAAAGTGAACAAGGGAATATAGGGAGAAAAAGGTAGGAAATTGCATTTTTATGTTACGGTCAATTTCCAATTTGCCCCTAGACTGTAGGTCTACCTAATGAGGAGAAATACGTAGTTCTACGTCAAAATAAACAGTATGTAGTTCGATAGAAGAGGGTATACACACACAAACGGATGAACATACAGATTGAGAGAAAATACGACAGTGTCACTTTTTTATGATGGATGCTGAAATCTTGAAAGTTTATCAGTAAAATTCTCAAAATATAGTTTTGTACCATTACGCTACTTTATACTTCGCATAATAGGGAAGCGAAATCTTCATGTAGGTGGGGTACATACAGAAACAGTCTGCATTTACGCGCTTCTCGCATCACAATGAGAACACGAGCGTTGCGCACGTCGGCCCCTTGTGAAGCCGTCTGCTCCGGCAATGCAACAAAATCCGTTTGAACAGCCGAAACCATCGCGAGAGCAATAAAGCTCAGCTGAGATGCTTTCTGCAGCTTGCTGCCTCTTTATTGAGGATACCTGCTTTCTGGGTTATTATGATTGTGCGGCGAGATGTTTTCCAAACACCACCCGTTTCCTCAAAGTTCCACGCCAACTTTCGGCGCTTTGCCTTGTGTTATGTGTTTATAAGAACGTGACTTTTTCTGCTTGTTTTTATTTTTTGGTAATATATTTCTCCTCCTGCAGATTTCATGTGGAGAACTTTAATAACAGAATGGACATTAAGGTTAGGATTTCTCTAGCTACTTGAAGAAGAAAGATAAAATAAAAAGAAGGAAATAGAAGTGTACCAGCAGTGGCACAGCATCATATAGTTTAATAAATGAAACTAAATGGATTTGCTGAAATGAATTTCTTTGCTTAGACATCTCTTCTAACTCGTATCGCAGCTGCTACATATTTTTAGTGTAATAATTCATGACACTGCTTTATCATAGTATCTTTTACTTCTCAACTCTTATGTAGGCCAACGCTTTAGTCATTAGAGTGTACTGTTTCCTTATTCTGCATCGGAAAATACATTGCCTATGTTGACTTCATCGTATACAATAGCAATAAAAATATTCAGTGAAAAATGTAACTTAGTTTAACATAACGGCAGGCATCTCCAATTATTCTGACACGAGCGGACGCGCATTCGTGATAAGAGCCCACTTACTGTAGGGACATAATTGGTATGATTATAATGGGAATGATTATAATTTGGTATGAATATAATTGGTATGATTGTAATATTGGAATGATTGTAATTGGTATGATTGTAATTGGTATGATTGTAATTGGTATGATTGTAATTGGTGTGATTGTAATTGGTGTGATTGTAATTGGTGTGATTATAATTGGTATGATTGTAATTGGTGAGATTATAATTGGTGTGATTATAATTGGTATGATTGTAATTGGTATGATTATAATTGGTATGATTGTAATTGGAATGATTATAATTGGTGTGATTATAATTGGTATGATTGTAATTGGTATGATTGTAATTGGTGTGATTGTAATTGGTATGATTGTAATTGGTATGATTGTAATTGGTGTGATTGTAATTGGTGTGATTGTAATTGGTGTGATTGTAATTGGTATGATTGTAATTGGTATGATTGTAATTGGTATGATTGTAATTGGAATGATTGTAATTGGTATGATTATAATTGGTATGATTGTAATTGGAATGATTATAAGTGGTATGATTGCAATTGGTATGATTGTAATTGGCGTGATTGTAATTGGTATGATTGTAATTGGTATGATTATAATTGGTATGATTGTAATTGGAATGATTATAATTGGTATGATTGTAATTGGAATGATTATAATTGGTATGATTATAATTGATATGATTGTAATCAATGTTTAAAGTGACATTATTAATACTGTAAATTTAAAATATATTCCATCCTCATAACTCGTGCAGATTTGACCTAAAATTGATAGTTTGAGTCATGTATGTAGTGGGGTTAATGACTAGTCAAAGTCCAAAGGCAGGTCATCGCACTGACCACGGTTTGGGTACGCCATCGAGTAGACGCGCATCACGCGGACTTCATAGGTCACCGTAACGTCACTGGCGCGAGTGTCATCGAACAACAGGTGACGGCGTCTTGCCATTCTAACGGCAAACACCAGCCAACTCCTCCTCGCCCCGTTCCGTGATCAATTGATCAATGTCAGCCCCCTCGCGTATGTGGTACCTAAGAGGTTACGTCCAATTTCGGCTTCCCCTTCAAAATTCTCTAGAGCTCCTTCAGGGGAGCAGCGTAACCCGGAGTGTGACTAGTGGTCAACAGGCTTGGAGCTCACATATTTAGTTTTGTACAGCCCCCAACCCACTTGCAAGGACGCGTTTTGCGTACCTTTTAAATTTTCCTCCCAATTCTCCTTCGATTTTTCGATTTTTCGACTGGCGCGAGCCGAGAAAACGGCGCGGCGATCGTTGGAGAAGCATCATTATTATTATAATAGCTCTGCAGTCAGCAGAAGTGCTGGGGAGGGCGACCAGTGGCCCACGTGGCAACGAGTAATCATCATCATCTTCATTTCATCACTTGTACTACGCCTTATATTTCAAGATTGATTAATAAACTTAAGTATTGGCAGCCCTTGGTTGTTTAAAGAACATAGGTATTTTACTAACCCACCTACAACGAACTCCAATAGAAGTTATTCCAACAAACTTCATCACACACTGTACTTTTTACAATAAGGCAAGTGCTACAAGAAATGATCATTTAAGATCATTGATCAATATACTACAAGTTTACATACTTTTTCATATGTTTGTAGTTTATGGCATACTTCTGAAGTAAGATTTCTACATTAATTTTATTTTATTGCAAACATTTATGGTGTGCAGAGAATAATTCTGTAAACTAATAATTACACAATCTATTTATAATTAATTATTATTAGAACAGATTATGTCTCGTGATCAGAATATTGTACGAAATGGAACTATAAAAGTTGGAGATTTATCCTTCGAAGAGGTGGAAAAATTCAAATATCTTGCAGCAACAGTAACAAATATAAATGACACTCGGGAGGAAATTAAACGCAGAATAAATATGGGAGATGCCTGTTATTATTCGGTTGAGAAGCTTTTGTCATCTAGTCTGCTGTCAAAAAATCTGAAAGTTAGAATTTATAAAACAGTTATATTACCGGTTGTTCTATATGGCTGTGAAACTTGGACTCTCACTTTGAGAGAGGAGCAGAGATTGAGGGTTTTTGAGAATAAGGTTCTTAGGAAAATATTTGGGGCTAAGAGGGATGAAGTTACAGGAGAATGGAGAAAGTTACACAACGCAGAACTGCACGCATTGTATCCTTCACCTGACATAATTAGAACATTAAATCCAGACGTTTGAGATGGGCAGGGCATGTAGCACGTATGGACGAATCCAGAAATGCATATAGAGTGTTAGTTGGGAGACCAGAGGGGAGAAGACCTTTGGGGAGGCCAAGACGTAGATGGGAAGATAATATAAAAATGGATTTGAGGGAGGTGGGATATGTTGGTAGAGACTGGATTAATCTTGCTCAGGATAGGGACCAATTGCGGGCTTATGTGAGGGCAGCAATGAACCTCCGGGTTCCTTAAAAGCCAGTAAGTAAGTAAGTAAGTAAGTAAGTAAGTAAGTAAGTAAGTAAGTACAGTTCTTAATACTGCTTTCTGTCCCATTCAGTACAATTCTGCAAGTAAATGGGCAACGCAGTAAGCAAGATTAGGTGTGCCTTTTACTTTTCCAGTGTTTTTCTACAGCTTCGCTATAATCAATTAGTATGACTGTCGTCGTCATCATTCATTCATTCATTCATTCATTCATTCATTCATTTTATTCCATAGATCTTACATGAGCAATGAAGCTTTAAGATGTGGAACAAGTCAAAATTTTACAATATTACAATTACAATTTTTACAAATGTTTATAGTTTTACAGTTTAGTAATTTTCTACAATTTTTACAATTTTGTGCAATTTTTTACAATATTTTGGCGAGATGTAGCGAGATGAGGTGAGGTCCGAGGATTCGCCAAAATATTACCCGGCATTTGCCTTTTGGTTGGGGAAAACCTCGGAAAAACCCAACCAGGTAATCAAATCAAGGGGGGTAATCAAATCAAAGGTGTTGATGCCAAGGACTCGCCATAGACCATCCGGCTTCAGTCCCACGGCTGTGGAAAACCTCGGAAGAAACCAAAGACCAAAGGGGGATCCAACCCAAGCCCGAACGCAGCTCCGGATCAGCAGCCCAGCGAGTCTGCCGGCTGAGCTACATCGATGGCTCTACTAAAAGTATACAATACATAGCCAATCAGATTATTAAATTTACAAACGCAAACGATCATTCATAAGTTGAGCTATATGTATAATACAAAACAAGTTAATTAAATTTAAGGCATAAACAATTCAGCCAGTTGTGATACACAGAAATTGATAATACATATCATGCAAACTACTTCAAATTACAAACACAAACAATTTATCAATAGAGCTATATATATTACTATTAAATTTAAAGCATATACAATTCATCGGCCAAAACTATACAAATATATACAATACAAAGTAGCATACTTTCATTAAGCTATACAAATTTGTGCTATTAATATCAAGTAGATTAATTCAATTTATAATCATAAACAATTAATCAGTTGAGCTATACACACTACTATATAATTTGTAGCATATACATAATATACTGCACGGTTTATTCCTACTAGCCGGTTCCAGCTGTACAAAATTATACACAGTAACTTGATTGAAATTGATCTCTCCAGCGCTTTTTCTCTATACCCAAATCAATTTTTTCTGTTATATACAGCAGGGTGAATTGGTTATACTGAGTATAACAAAAATGTCTAATACAATATCGGTGGGAAGTTTATAGTTAAAAAAAAAATTCTTTTTCTTTTTCGATAACTTTAACTTTGTCGTTGTGGATAATTAAAATGCATAGGATGTTGATTTCTGTCAATACTCATGAAGAATGCAATAAAGATTTTTTTTCCTTTTGTCGTATTTCGAGAGGAAGGACGGTTTTCGTGTAAATTAAATAAGTTTTGCAAATTTTTCACCTAAGTAACAAGACTAGACGTGGCAACACTGTAGGCTGTTTTCGACTTTACTCTGATAGGGGTAGGGGATAACTGGTAGTCAAGGTCATATTGTCCCAGTATTACGTGAATATCCAGTGAAAGTGGTTGTTTGAGTTGCGATGTTTGTATTGCCATTCAACTTAGTGTATCGCAATGCTGAGATTTTCTAATTCGGAATCTCTGGACATGATTTCAGTTTACGGAGAGACAAAATGCAACTCGCGTGGCGTTCAACGCTTATATGCAGAAAGGTTTCCGATAGGATAACACCAGCTGTCTGCTAGCTGGCCCATGACACCGGCAGTGTAATTCTAACACTTTACAATCGGGGTCGTCAACGACCTGATTAAATTGTTTACAGGGAAGAGGAGATTTTAAACTTGCTCGAGAAAAATCGGGCCCGAACCAGTCGCTTGATTGTACAATACGTAATCTTTTGTTCACATATCACGTCGAATGAGTTCAATGTCTCCGTGTGGAATCTTGGGCATTGTGACGTTGTCAGCGAATTTAAACTTTCGATGAAATTATTTAATTAACCACGCACTTAGTCTCAAAACGTAAAATAGATTTTTGTTTTATTTTCATGTAATATATTCCTCTTTTCAGTGTGCAGGTTTATATCGCTTCCACTCTGTATATTTCTATATCTGAGATGAGATGCGGTGATTCTATTCTAGTAGATCAGTCTTGCGATGGATACTAATAATTGCGGGCGAGAGCTATTTTATGCCCGCTGCGCGCGCGCGGAGCTCTTTTACCTGTAAACATTGCTAAAGGATGTACAGATCTTAGAACATAGCGCATCATGACGGTACCGAAGCGCTTAAAGCTTTAGAGGAAGAGTGGAAGATACAATATTTATGTTTCGAACATGGTGATGAAGTCCAGTGTTTGTTGTGCAATATATATATATATATATATATATATATATATATATATATATATATATATATATATCATTTGCAAAAACAGCAACATAAAACGGCATTATGATTCGCAACATGAAAAAAAAATATAGACATTATTCAGGAGAAGAGAGAAATAAATTCATTTCGGAATTGACATCGAAGGTAAATTAATTTACAATTTGGTCAGTAGATAGTATCTAGATTCCTTTATTTTGAATCTGTTGTTGATTTTTAATTTAGTAGGTTATTTTAAGATGCTTTATCAACATCTTAGGTTATTTAGCGTCTGAATGAGATGAAGGTGATCATGCCTCTGAAATGAGTCCGGAGTCCAGCATCGAAAGTTACCCAGCATTTGCTCATATTGGGTTGAGAGAAAATCCCGGAAAAAACCTCAACCAGGTAACTTGCCCCAACTGGGAATCGAACCCGGGCCACCTGGTTTCGCGACC
This sequence comes from Periplaneta americana, assembly GCF_040183065.1. Classification (NCBI taxonomy): domain Eukaryota; kingdom Metazoa; phylum Arthropoda; class Insecta; order Blattodea; family Blattidae; genus Periplaneta; species Periplaneta americana. The sequence goes on along the minus strand of NC_091123.1, from coordinate 79,243,485 downwards.
AGACTCGCTAGCCGTTACTCCATAGGTGTGGACTGTATTGTTGATGTTTTATTTGTAGCTTGTTTCTGGATATTTACTTTTATTACACTACGTGTTTCTTTAATTTAGAAATAATAATTTATCTTTGATTGCACTTTAACTTACACTATTACAAACCACAAAATGCTAATTCACTTTTATTCCAATAACTATTTTCAGGATTTTTAGCAAATATGAACTAAACATTTTGAAAACTTTGATGCAAGGAGCTTTTTTTTTAGTAACATCAATATAAAATGTACTTAAAATATAATTTCAAAACTATTAGACCTAATTGCACCTAATTTTTTACAGATGATATTATTATAGATCTGTTTATATAGTTTAAATTTCACAAATTTTGGCCGAAATTGTGGAAGTTTTAATTTTTTATTTTATTGGGTTATTTTACGACGCTGTATCAACATCTAGGTTATGTAGCGTCTGAATGAAATGAAGGTGATAATGCCAGTGAAATGATTTCGAGGTTGAGCACCGAAAGTTACCCAGCATTTGATCGTATTGGGTTGAGGGAAAACCCCGCAAGAAAACCTCAACCAGGTAACTTGCCCCGACCGGGATTCGAACCCGGGCCACCTGGTTTCGCGACCAGAAGCGCTGACCGTTACTCCACAAGTGTGGACTGAAAGTTTTAAAAGTCATACAGTACATATCCCCTTATGTGATTTACCTCAAAAATTACGATAGCTCTCAATATCTTAATTTAATCAATTTCTTTTTTTCGTCTTACGTGCATCTCACAAATCACTCTAAGAAAACTCATTAAAAATAATCACGACTGGAGAGTAATGACTACATTTTCACAATCACATAATCAATATACTTTATTTCAATCAATATTGCCATTATTATTTTTCCAACAAATACTCAGAAGCACTTAGAGATCACACACGACGAGCAGGTAGACCCTATTAGTTTCTCCTAACCAATGAAGTGAAGTATTTAGATAATAAATAATTGCTTTTAACAATAAAATGGTTTACATACAATTAACTTTTCCTATTTCTCTTTTTGTTCCTAAAAACCCTTCCCTTTGCGATTTGTTTATATATGTACATGTATATTAAATAACTTGGTAATTACCTTTATTACGTAGCCAGTAATTTAGTAACGCAAGTTATTGTAATAATTGCTGCCTTTATTCGCTGCATGTGCATGTACTGTACAGCTGTCAAAAGAAAAAGTGGCCGCTCTCCTGAAACAAAGTTCCCTTCGGGTATCTTCGCTACAATTCGGAGACAGGCGATGTTACATGTTGTTGGACCACGTTGCCTGATATCTACAGTTATAATTGAAGTATTCTGTGTGTTATTCGATAGCGTAATGGTAGCGTTCAGGCCTCTTACTCATGAGGTCCTGTGTTCGACTACAACCTGGTGCTTTTTATGTTATTTTTTGTTCTGTTTTTGAGAGAGAAAAACTATACATAAAGGCTCCTTTCTCTTTTACGATTATTTTAATAATTAACATCAGGTTCATTAATATATTATGCCATGACTTTATCATTATGATATTGTGGCTGCAAATGGAAAGAAAAAAGATTTTATTCTCAATAAAAATATCTTTCGTGGCATAAACAAAACAAATTTACTGGCGTCGGCCTTAAAACATTCAAACAATTAAGCGTTCAAAAAACAAAACAAAAAGCCACAATTCAATATTTAGTCCATCTTCCTCTTATCTCGATCATCTTGCAGTCGAGTGGGCATGGAATTGACTAGTCTTTGCAAAGACGACTGTTTTTAGACACGATATTCCAGGCATTCTGAACATACATACATAAGTGTTCTGTTCATGGGCAGGTCTTTCATTGCAAACCCAGCAAACTCCAATCTTTCCTATTTTCTGCCTCCTCTTAGTCTCCGCATATGATCCACATATCCTAATGTCGTCTATTATTCTTTTCAACCAGAGGCCCAACCAATTACTTTTTATCTTTCTAATCAGTTTCAGCATCATTCTTTCTTCACTCACTTTTTCAAACACAATTTTATTTCTTATTCTATCTGTCCACTTCACACGCACCGTTCTTCTCCACATCCACATTTCAAATGCTTCAATTCGTTTCTCTTCATTTCGTCGTAATGTCCATGTTCCTTCCCCATACAATGCCACACTCCACACAAAGCACTTCACTAGTCTCTTCCTTAGTTCTTTTTCCAGAGGTCCGCAGAAGATCCTTCTTCTTCTATTTAAAGCTTCCTTTGTTCATGTTTGCAGTTTTGCTTGGGAAGGATAGGCCTAAATGCGGTAACATCCAGTTGCTTTCCGCACACCACTATCTCTTTCGCATCTTATTAAATTCCAGGGGGCCCAAGCGTGGAGATGAGGAGAGTGGATTTGACTAATTGGGCCCTCCGGATTTCACCGAAAGTCACGGCAAGGGTTAAATATTAATTCTATCAGGATGTTTGACCCGATCAGAGACCGGGAAATCTCAATTAGCCTTTGCCCCCCGTATCCTGGACTAGCTTCTACGAATCATCAGAAAATCTTAGAGTGTGATTGGGCCAATTTTTCCGAAAATGTTTCCACACTTTTGCCCTCGTAGCTCAACGGACGAACGTCGGAATTTAGATGTCAACGTCTCAGGTTCAATTCCTCGTTACTTCTTTTCATTTTATTGTGGTTCAAGATAGTATAATGTAATAATACAAAATGAAAAACTAATAGCAGTATTATGCAACTGGATTTTTTCAAACCTAATATTAAATTTATGTTATTTATATCGCTAAAGAACGATTACAATATAAATAACTTAAATATTATTTATACAGTATCACTAAAGAACGATAACGCAATATAAATGATAAATATCGGTTTGTTTAATTAATATAAGATGTTATATAGTACGTATTTAATTATCTAAATAAAATAACCTATTTTACAAAGAAAGATGGTTATTTGTGTTATAATAATTACTTACATAAAATACAGATTATTTATATTGCGAAAGAACAATAACAATATAAGTAACTTGAATATTATTTTATAATTCTAATGAAGGAAAACAATATAAATTATAACTTGAATATTGTTTATATCGCTAAAGAACGATAACAATATAAAAAACGTGAATATTATTCATATCGGAATATCACAGATTTGGTACAGATGTATTTAAGAAATTGTAGAAGAATAGTAATTAGCAGGGAAAGGATTTATATGTAAATACATATTTACTTATAAAGCTAATATAATTTATATTTTGCATTATCTTTATGTTTCACAATGTGTAGGGTTGAAAAATCCTACTTTTATTTTCCATATTTTTCCATATTTTAGAGTTTAGTACATATTTTCGTTAATTTCCATATATTTTCCATATTTCATATAAAACAGTCCATATTATATTAGGTTTAACAATAAAACAAAACAAAATTCCATTAACTTTTAAAAATACATTTCAACAATAGAGATTTAAACACATGTTCAGTAATCCCTTTAACATCAGAGTTATTTGAAAATTAGCAGTCCTATCAACAATGGGAAAGTAAGTTACAAAACTGTATTAATTTAATTTAAAATTTTTAACAGACTTCAGTTGTGCAGCTCAACAGTTAAATGCCAGTCAGAGTACACATAGGTTCAGTTTTGTAAATCATACTATAAAGACGGTAAATATGCCAAAAGTACGTCATTCAGTCAATTTAAAATCAAAACTAACAAGTTACATTTCAGAATTTAAAGAAGATGGTTTATCAACTGACAATAAAATATTATTTTGTAATTTGTGTCAGTGTGCAGTATCATCTACACAAAAGTTCCTGGTGCAACAACACATTACAACTAGTAAACATCAGGCCAACAAACAACTAAATTCCAAGCAGAGACAATTGTTTTTAACACAACCAACAACATCGAATGTAAGATCTGAGTTTAACATCGACCTGTGCCGTTCTCTCATCTCTGCTGATATTCCTCTCTACAAACTAAAGAATAAGGTCTTCAGGGAATTCCTTGAAAAATATACTCAACATACAATCCCGGATGAGTCAACACTTAGGAAGACGTATGCTCCATCCATCTACGATGAGACAATACAGAAGATAAGAGATGAAATTAAAGATAGTTCAATTTGGGTTTCCATTGATGAGACTCCCGACAAAGAAGGTAGACTTGTTGGTAATGTAGTTATCGGTTTGTTAAGTGAACAATATTCTGAACGAATTCTTTTACATTGTGATGTTCTAGAAAAGTGCAATAACAAAACTATAGTTAAACTGTTCAACGAAGCTATGGGTATCCTGTGGCCAAAGGGTATTATGTACGATAATGTGTTATTCTTTATTAGCGATGCTGCCCCTTATATGGTCAAAGCTGGACAAGCATTATCTGTTGTATATCCTAAATTGACTCATTTTACTTGTGTGGCGCATGCATTTCATCGTGTGGCAGAAGTGGTCAGAGACAATTTCCCTAAAGTAGATTTGTTGATTTCATCAGTGAAAAAAGTATTTCTCAAAGCTCCCAGTAGAGTTAACGTGTTGAAAGAAATGTACCCTGAAATTCCATTGCCACCAAAGCCAATTTTAACTAGATGGGGTACATGGCTAGAAGCAGTTGAATATTATGCCGAACATATAGACTCTATTAACAATGTTCTCCTTGCATTGGACTCTGAAGATGCAGTCTCAATTGATACTGCGAAAACAGTTACCTGTGACATAAGTGTGAAGAATGACTTAGCTCACATTCAGCATACATTTTCATGCATCATAAAAACGCTCAAAAGTCTCCAAAACAGGCACCTTTCACTATCTGAAAGTTTTGAAATTATAAATAGTACTGTGGAACAACTGAATCGTGGTAGAGGTAAAGTTGCAGATGCAGTAAGAGCTAAGGTGGACACTGTACTTTCAAAAAACCCTGGATATGAAGAACTACAAAAGGTTGTTGCTGTGATGAGTGGTGAATCAACAGTGAAGATTAACTTGGACTTATCCCCAGCAGACATTGTGAAATTGAATTATGTACCAGTTACTTCTTGTGACGTCGAACGCTCTTTTAGTCAGTATAAATCTATCCTCGGAGACAATAGAAGAAGATTCACTTTTCAGCACTTGAAAGAAATGTTTGTAACCTATTGTTATGGTAACAGACAATAAAAATTGTGTTTTGTTGAAACTACATTGGAAGATAAGGTACGTCCATTATATTTTTTGTTTAGTTTGATTAAAATGTACCAATATTTAACGTACATAGTCATTTTTTTATAATTTTAAGTCCATATTTAATTCCATATTTTGGTAAAAATCCATATTTAATTCCATATTTTGGTAAAAATAACTACATATATATTTACATATTTCATATATTTTTAGTCCATATAAATCCGTTCCCTGGTAATTAGTAACAGTGTCCTATTTATTCTTCTTGGAGCCAAATTTGTAACTTTTAAAAGTGTGGTTACTATGTTGAAGTGTATGTGTTGCAACGGATGCTTGATTTGTTATGTATGTGAGTCAGTTATGGGGTGCTTGATGTCGTCGCAATGTCGTAATTATAGTTTGATTGTGTTTGTGTGACTATTGTGTATTAATTTATGATTGTATGGTACGGGAAGCTGCATATTTGTGTTATAGAAGTGTTACGTATGTGTATTGTTAATGTTTTTGTATGTTTCAAATTGATAACCGATATTTGTTTTGCAATCGCAATGCCTAATTTACGGATTGTTTATGTTTTGTTTACATCGCGTAAGCTAACTTAATTTTCTTTTCCATTTCTTTTTATGCTTATCTTTTTTGTGTATAAAACTATAGCCCTAACATACATATGTAAAATAGGGCTAACCCCCATTGGAGATACAAGAATAATTATTATTATTCATATCGTTATAAAACGATAACAGAATACAAATGATGACTTGAATTTTATTCATATCTCTAAAGAACGATAACAAAATATAAATAACGTGATATCCTTAAAGAACGATAACTGGATATAAATGATAATTTGAATATCATTTACATCGCTAAAGAACGATTAAAAAATAAAATGAAAACTTGAAGAAGGCCCGAACCCACAACCTTTGAATCATTAAACAAGCACTCTACCGCTGGTCTACGAGGCGCAGATATGGAACACTTTCATAGTTCCGGGACTCCTTGTACAAGCACATGCATCGTGTAACATCGCCGCGACCCGAAGTGGACTTTGAAAATATTCGCTGTTCACGAGTGCGGCCACTTTTTTTTTTGATAACTGTACATCCCTGTTGTCTACGTTACGACGCCAATAAGTGGATGCGCTATGCGCCCGTGATCAAGGCCGAGCTCTTCTACCGTGATTGGGAGCTAATATCGTCTCATCCCTGTAGTAGATATTCCTCGTTGGATCTACATACACTTGAACCAATGTATATTAAAACGTACTGTGAAGAATCATTAACGATAAGTCCATTTCAACATGTTCATTTGCGTACACTATAATATGAGATTTTTCTTCATACGTTGTGGATCATGTTAAACAGTCTTGTGCATTTTATATACTGTACTTGATTTTAGACATATTATAGTTTAATACTGTTTTACCTGATGATGCCCCCTTGGAGGCTGAAAACATTTGTAAAGTACGAATATAAATATACAAAACAGTGATGCAACCTGTTTTTGTTTAATGTGTTAAAGATTGGAAAAAAAAAAAAAAAGCTTTAATATATTGATACATGTAAAAAAAAATAGTAAGATTGGCTTATCTGATTATCAAAAATGAATTGTAAATTGTTTACTTTGGGTTCTGTCCGAGGTCTTTCTCAACCATAATATGAATGTCGCTTAACCTACAGGGTGTTTCTGAGGTGGTGTTACAAACTTTCAGGGATGCTGGCGAATGGCACATGTATCAATTTGAGATAAGGAACCCTGGTCCGGAAATGACAGAGTCGAAAGTTACAAGCAAAAATAGTTGTGTGGAAATGAAATAATTTTATTCCTCTGTACACCTTATTTATGTGTATTTATCTGCACATATTACACATACTGTATTCATGTGACGTTGTTTACGTTGTCTACTTACTGTATTCCATTCAGTGCGCTGTCTGAGGGATGGGGACAGGAAACTACATTAAAGGAATGCAGATAGTGTAATGTGTAACGGAAATGGTCGGTCCTAATATGTACGTCTGTAGACAGCAGTGTATGTGTACAAGTTGCAGTGTCCAGTCGATCAGTCCTAGGAAACTGGAGGAGTATACGAGAGCGGAATAAGCAGACCTGATTTTCGAATACGGATGAGCCAATGGGAACAGTAGACAAGCTCACAGAGTGTATCGGGACAAGTACCCACATAGACATCCGGCCCATACCATCTTTCCACGACTGTTTCAAAGGTTAAAGGAAGGAGGGCACGTGGTGCCAAATTACAATTCCATTTCCACACAACTATTTTTGCTTATATTTTTCGACTCAGTCATTTCCGGACCATGGTTCCTGATCTCAAATTGATACATGTGCCCTTCGCCATCATGCCTGAAAGTTTGTAACACCACCTCGGAAACACACTGTATATCGAATCCTCGGCCTCATCTCTCCAAGTATCATCTCGCTATCATCAACTCCATCGACGCTAAATAACCTAACAGATGAAACAGCGTCATTAAATAACCTACAAAAATACATATATTTTCAATACACAAAGTTTTGCTTGTTTTAATTAACCGAGAATGTTTCATTTTGTGAAGCAGTCATTAAAGCTTGTATGGTAGAAGCTATTTCCGTACTGCGAAACAAACGGATACTTCTGCCGTCCGAGCTGCTCATTAGCTAGCAATGATCTCTGTAATAGGAACCGAGTTCCTAACATGAAACAAACATAAATTCGGTAGCTGTTGGTTTCCCACAAGCAATATATGAGGGAACTTGTAGAACAAGTGCGTGTTGCTATAGAGGACAAAGAAAAACGACCTTTACGTACCATAAAAGAATATTACAAAAGGGAAGTTTGCTTCAGACACATGAGATGTGCTGACTCATACACTCGTCTTCAGTGATTGTGACTCATTTTGACCATCTACGAGTACAGCATAATATATTATGTTCAAACACACGAGTAATTTACATGTGTGACGCTTATTAGTGAAATGAAACAAGGCTAATTTAAGAGGACATGGCAAGAGTTTTTAGAAATTAAATAAAAATACACCAATTTTAAAAAAATAACAGTTTTTCAAAGTATTGTCCATTGAGTCACACATCTTCATTCGTAACTTGCAGTAGTGTACTGTATTCTTCTTTTAATTACACTAAGAATCCAATATTTTTCAGCCGTTACATATGGAATAGCTGTGGTTGATCGTAGTGGAATTATTTTATTGAACGACTCTCTCAACTACAGGGTTCATTCATTATCGAATTTCAACCTGGGCGAGAAAAGGCCGACAAATTTTGCATGAAGTTTTCTATTTCTTATTCTAATAGTTCCCCGAGGCGAATTTCTGAAATTTGAAACTTAAAAATTTCGTAATAGGCAATGTAATGTGATGAAACGTGTTGCTCTGCTATTTGGTAATATCTCTGTAACGGCAGTTTTAAATAAATAATAATAATAATAATAATAATAATAATAATAATAATAATAATAACAATAATAATAATAAATATGTAGGTAATTCATTCGTTAGCTCGTGAAACCTACAACACCAAGTCCCATGGAATAAAGATATATTTTCGCCCACGTCAGAAATCGAATTAGAAATGGCTTGGTTGAGGAGCGCATGCATTGTGGCCTATATTAAACCATAGCTGCGGGCATTGAATAATTCATTGATTACACTTCTGTCGTCACAGTAAATGTATACTTGGTCAATACGTATTTCAATGTAAACAAAACTGTATTGAGTTTAAATGTATTTCAAAATCAAATAATATCGACGTGTCAGTTCAAAAGAAAAACTACTGAAAATTTAACATTTTGAGATACCTGCATGTTATAAAGTTTGATATTTCTGTGAAAAATCCAATTGACATCAATCTAGGAAGCTGTAGTAGGCCATATATATATATATATATATATATATATATATATATATATATATATGAAACATCATTAACAGAATTTGAAGTAATTTCAACCATACTTTGATTTTTCATAGCAACTTAAAGCTTTATAAAGTGCAGATTTCTCAAAACTTAAATTTTTTAGTTGTTTCCCTTTTGAACTGGCTTATCGATATTAGAATAGAATGTTTTATTTTCGCTGGCAGAGTTAAGGCCATAAGGCAGTGACGTCAAAGCAAGAGCATTTTTCTGACCTTGACGTTGTGGGCGGGCATCAAGCGCTAGCAATGGAAGGAGGAAGGATTATGCATATGAACAAGCAGCCTGTTGGATTAAGAAAACAGTGGTGTACAAACTTCAAACGGAACGTGAAATTTTGTGTCGTTATTTTTATATGGCTTCTTTCTGTTTGATATTATCTATATTATCTGCAAAATAACAGTACTAACAACAATTTCTTAAATTGCTGTTGTGTTTTAAACGTTAATAACATAATAAAGAGTTAAGAAGGAATATTCACATAAATTCCATAATACCAACTACTATACTGTATTAAGTAAATGAAATACATAATTCATAAAGAAAGTGATATCAAAAAGAAAGAGAGCGAGTATGACATTATAAGTCGGAATTGATATATTAGAGTACAAAGCAAAGTTACCTAGGTATATTTTTTAACTGTAACTAATATTACATAACAAAACTATTATCGCATTACGCTTTTAAGGTGATATTGGTGCGCAAATTCCTACCATCAGAATATTAAATTATTTTCTCGAAACCTGCTGAAGCTATAGAGCTGACATTTTTACAACACATAGGCACATATATTTTATTTATGATGTAACAGTAGTTGCTTTGTTAATTAATTTCCTTACAAACATTTTCCATGGGAATATTTTCAAAATTTTCAATACACTATCTTCAGTAATATGTATTTACGATATATTAGATTTACGAAAACATTGTTTCATTACCTGTAAGGCTATTAAATAAACATATCTAAAAATTTCACTTTTCTGTATAAATAAAATGAGAAAATACTCCTTTTGAATAACTTTTCCTTTTGAGCAAACTTGTGAAAAATGTGCATTAAAATTAAAACTTATATTCTTATAATGCACTTATACTTCTCAGACAAATATAAAAATTAACATGGATACAGTTTTAATAAGTTCTCTTCCCTTTATCCATTGAGTCGACCTGGTTGGCGAGTTGGTATAGCGCTGGCCTTCTATGCCCAAGGTTGCGGGTTCGATCCCGGGCCAGGTCGATGGCATTTAAGTGTGCTTAAATGTGACAAGCTCATGTCTGTAGATTTACTGGCATGTAAAAGAACTCCTGCGGGACAAAATTCCGGCACATCCGGCGACGCTGATATAACCTCTGCAGTTGCGAGCGTCGTTAAATAAAACATAACATTAACATTTATCCATTGAATCAGTGGTGGCCATTCCTGTATATAGCTCGATCAAGCGGTATATCTCTTTCCTTTCCGCTGTAAAGCGCTCAGGGTCTCCTGAGCTCTAAAGCACGCGCTTGCGCCTATGGCATCTTTTGACATGACTGCCATAAGGTCTACTCTTCCACTCAACCAGCTTCAATCAATGCAATAGCGACATACATATTTAAATTAAATATTAGCTTAATATGATCTTTTAGTGAAGGTTAAGACGTACTGAAAGTCTCTACTGAAACTGAAGAAAATTTTTCATTGAGGGAATCTGTTTCGATTCAGTGAAGGATATTACTTTTTTAAATTGTCAGTTAATTAGTGGTCACGGTCGGGAACAATTAAATAGCCCGCATCCTCCTGAGTTCATATGATATTAGTCCCTTGTGGTATTTTTATTTACGTCAGTAAAGAAAGGTTGATTACAGATAATTACACAGTAATTCATGTGGTATTGAAAGGGACACAGTTGGCAGCAATTATTAACGTTTCTATCAGTCCTGAAAGAAATCGTAAAGAGAGGAGTTCTTGGATAAATTATAAAAGAAATCACAGTAAGAGAGGTCAACAATCGAAAATGAAAATAATAATTGTAATTGATGAAAAATAGTTGTTAGGTGTGTATTCAATGTTGAGTACTTGATAGCTAGACATTGGCTCTTCTTGACTGTTGTAGGCTTAATTAATAATCATTTTCAATTCGTATACCTTGTGGAAGTACATCGACGGGTTTCGTTACATATGAAAGACTATGAACCATTAATTAGGATTTTGAATTGTTATGCTCCCACTTTTTATACTGGATGTGTCCACAAGCGTTTTCATTGTTATATGTTTGATTTTGAGAATGGAATAATGGAAAGCCTGGTCGTAGGATTTTGCCTTTGCACTTCTTTCGTTTCGACATTGGATCTGACCACAGCATATCAAGTTTTGTAGTGGTTTTCAAGAGCAATAGGGATAGAGCTAAGTATGGCAGCTACATTATTAAAGTCGATGGAAGATTAATTGCATTAACTAATGGCGATAGACCACGACTTTCTCTGCCAATAACGTGACAGATTTCATCGTTACATACTTTGATTTACTATGATTCATTTTACATAATTAAATTCCATTTAAAGCACTATTCCATAAAAGTAGCTAATCCAAAAAGCACAACGTCTCCCTGGAAGAGAAAACATACCAACATAGAAATCTCTAATTGTGCAGGGTAGAGCCTTCGCGATGAGATTGTACTCGTCCATGTAGAATAATCTTTTGTTCTACGATTCAGCTCCATGTAAAAATAAACTATTTTAGCCTGTTGCAATTATTTTCACTTGCATTCACTAATCGCTAGTCTAAGACTAAATTGTATATTCTGTATTTATATTTTTTACATAAAAGTATGATTATTCACTCTCAACCGGGTGTACTTTACACAAGGGGGGTAACTTTACACATTTCTAGAAAAATGTTTAGAAAGCAGCACATTACAGACAATGTGTAGCAACTCCGTGGAACTGATTCTATGTGACAACAGCACATATGTGTGGTAGACTGAAGTGTGTGCCATTATTAAAACTGTTATACATCATTTTTCTAGAAATGTGTAAAGTTACCCCCCTTGTGTAAAGTATACCCTGTCGACGGCATTTTATTTAGTTTATTGCATTTTTTTTTCACTTTACATTCACTAATCGCTAGCAATAAGACGTAAATATCCTCATCTTTCAAATCTATTATGAATACTGATTTCATGGCTCTATGTTTCGGATAGATGTGCAAAAACTTTTAAAACATCTAAAACAAACTGTTTAAAACACTATTCATGTATTGATACCTTATGTAACTTCAATACATTCCTTTGAAATAATTGATATTCGACAAAAACCGGTATTGTACGTTATATATGTATGTATAATTTAAGAATAATTTTAACGACAAAATAATGAGAAAAATTCGATGGTATAAAGAGTGTTAAGTTATTTATTTATTATTTTTTGGGGGGCAAATGGAGTTTTGTTCCCCAGGTGAATACAAAAGTTAAATTCTACAAGTTGGTATGTAAAAAAACAAAATAATACTAGTATTTAATATGTGTTATTTGTGTAGAAAATTATTTTCAATAACTGTTCGAAGTTTAATTTTCATTTAAATCAAAATTAATTTTTATGACTTATCTCCCTTTACCCAAACAGCATCAAGTTGTACTAAAGCCATAATTTGACTGAAGTGCAGCAACTAAAATTTTAATAAATTCTGCACAAATTTTTCAAGAGACGAGATAATGTATTTTCGAAAGTATGTCCTATACACTTGTATAGTTTTCTTAAATGTCGCATTCCTAGTAGTTGCGAGGGCAGGAAGTTTGGTAACCTGGCTGTACAGTGGCAATTAGTGAAGGTGTAAGGCATGGCTGCAGGAACATGGGTCATGATGCAATAAACAGCGATGTGCTGGCCAGCAGTCTGGAAACAAAACAACCACCTCGCTCACTGAGTTCTTTGTCATATTTTAAACACGCACTCTTCGCTAGCATGCAAGGAAACAGAATTGAAAATATAATTCTACAGATAAATATTTAAAGGCTTGTTATTACATTCTCCAGGGATGTCAATATGCTACCTTCAGATCTTTATTGGACTGTACCTTGAATCTTTCAATCTGCAGTGCCTGGGAAAGTGACATAAGCCAGTTTTCACAATTTTTTTTTGATAATTTATTGACAACTTACAGAACGTCTGCTCGCTTGGAAAAAAGACATAAGAATTTCTCCCATTACAATAATTCATACAGAAAAAAATCAAATCGACATAAACCAGTGTAAATTGTCAATAAATGTTTGTGGAAACTGAATTATGTCACTTTTCCCAGGCACTGCAGAAATACAGTTACGTTTTTGCTATATGAAATATATTTCATTATGGAATCGAAAGAGGAACATACAGTGCTGATGCAGAATCAGAAGCCAGTTTCTAAAATGAGGTCGATTTGAGTATTAACCCTTTTGTACTCGTGCGGCATACAAATCTAATATACTGCTATTTAATACGTCATTACATCTCCGCTTTCAATGCTGATAAAGTAAAATTTTCATTACCTCTGTGTTACAGTTTAGCACTGATGTCTGGATTATTTGTATGTAATTCTGACTTTTTTCTGTGCAGCAATATGTATATCTAGCAAAATTTATAAACTTGTACTTTATATTTGGGAAAAGGAAGTTGTGCCAGAACAATGGAAGGAGTCCATAATTGTACCTATTTTTAAGAAGGAGAACAAGACTAACTGTAGTAACTTTCGAGGAATATCACTTTTGTTGACGTCGTACAAAATTTTGTCCAATATTCTTTTGAGAAGATTGAATCTGTACGTAGATGAAATTATTGGGGATTATCAATGCGGTTTTAGGCGTAATAGATCGACTACTGTTCAGAATTTTTGTATTCGAAAGATATTAGAGAAAAATGGGAGTATAAGGGTATAGTGCATCAGTTATTCATAGATTTCAAAACGGCATATGACTCGGTTAAGAGAGAAGTTTAATATAACATTCGCATTGAATTTGGTATTCCCAAGAAACTAGTTCGTTTAATTAAAATGCGTCTCAGTGAAACTTACTGCACAGTCCGTATAGGCCAGCTTCTGTTTGATGCTTTTCCAATTCACTGACGGTTAAAGCTAGGAGATGCACTATCACCTTTACTTTTAACTTTGTTCTAGAATATGCCATTAGGAAAGTTCAGTATAACAGAGAGGGTTTGGAAATGAACGGGTTACATCAACTTCTTGTCTATGCGGATGACGTGAATATGCTAGTAGAAAGCCCACAAATGATTAGGGAAAACACGGAAATTTTACTTGAAGGAAGTAGAGAGATAGATTTGGAAGTAAATCCCGAAAAGACAAAGTATATGATTATGTCTCGTGACCAGAACATTGTACGAAATGGAAATATAAAAATTGGAAATTTATCCTTCGAAGAGGTGCAAAAAGTGAAAATATCTTGGAGCAACAGTAACAAATATAAATGACGCTCGGGAGGAAATTAAACTGAGAATGAATATGGGAAATCTGAAAGTTAGAATTTATAGAACAGTTATATTCGAAGAACTCGTTGCAAATATTAACACGGCTGCAAAGAAGATACACCAGCACGGATTGGATAATGCGCAGCGAGAGGTCAGACTGCGTGCTGAATCGTGTGTTCGTGCGAGAGGGGGACATTTTGAGCATCTGCTCTAGACAACTGACAATTAGCCTCCCTTATCTCAAGCAGACAGGTCCGTTAGGTGTGGAATCAAATGGGAATAGATACAGTACTTGATATTCGTGTAACTCGGAAACGGGGACGAATATTCAAAAAGTGTATTAGATTTTTTTGCTCCAATAAGGTCTTGAATCACCTCCTTAAGAATTGACCTGACCTTTTGATACACTCTGTATATATATATATATATATATATATATATATATATATATATATATATATATATATACGGGGTGTTTAAAAAATACGGGGCATAATTTCAGGTATGTATTTCCCACATGTAGACAATCAAAATAGTTTATTACAACATGTGTCCGGAAATGCTTTATTTCCGAGTTATAGCCTTCACAACATTGAAATTCACCGAAGCGTTTTTCTTTCCGCAGGTCGTTGCCGTCAAAGGAGACATTAAGAGGGCACTCTGACAGTTCATTCCGAGGCGAAGGTTACATTCAGTGTTGTGTAGGCGTTAGACTGTGCGACATGTATTCAAATCAAGAGCTGGCAGAGATACACTTCATGTACGGTAAGGCAGACGGCAGTGCTGCGCTGGCTCTTCGTTTGTACCAGGAGAGGTACCCACAGCGACAATGTCCAGATCGGAAGACATTTGTACGTCTCCATTACCGTCTGTGCGAGTATGGAAAATTTGACTCTTCTGGTTTGGGAAGGGGACGACCAAGATCTACAACTCCAGAAGTACAGGAGGAGATTCTGGAGGCTGTGAACATGACTCCTTCTATCAGCACACGAAGGGTGATGTTGCAAGTCAATGTTCCTCATACGACTGTCTGGAGACTGTTGAAAGAGTATCAATTGTATCCTTATCATTTGCAACGTGTACAGGCCCTGTCACCAGCAGATTACCCTGCACGAGTTAGGTTCTGTCAGTGGTTCTTGCAGCAGTGTGGTGTAAATCCGAACTTTCCTGCCTTAGTATTATTTACAGATGAAGCACAGTTCACACGAGATGGCATAACAAATTTCCACAATCAGCATGTATGGGCGTATGAAAACCCACGTGCAACTGTTCCATCTCATCACCAGGTGCGGTTCTCCCTCAAATGTGGGTCGGTATCATGTACTTGTAAACAGACTTACGGGGCAGGCGTACACAAACTTCCTGGAAAACACCATACCTCATGTTTTAGAAGACACTCCACTGATCAATCGTCAACACATTCACTTCTTGCATGATGGCGCTCCTGCACACTTCAGTCGTACGGCTCGCCGGTACTTGGATCGAAGGTTTCCTGATCGATGGATAGGTAGAGGTGGCCCAATTGCTTGGCCTCCACGCTCACCTGATCTGAACCCTCTCGATTTCTACTTGTGAGGCCATTTAAAATCATTGGTTTATTCGTCTCCGGTACCTGATTAGGAATCCCTTCGGAATCGAATTGTGGCATGTTCTGAGGACATATGCAATACTCCTGGAGTTTGGGATCGTGTTCGCAGGTCAATGATACATCGATGTGAGGTCTGTATTCAAGCAGGAGGTGGACATTTTGAACATCTTCTGTAATGACAACGACCTGCGGAAAGAAAAACGTTCCGGTGAATTTCAATGTTGTGAAGCCATAACTCGGAAATGAAGCACTTCCGGACACATGTTGTAAAGAACTATTTTGATTGTCTACATGTGGGAAATACATACCTGAAAGTATGCCCCTTATTTTTGAAACACCCTGTATATGTGTTTGTGTGTGTATGTGTATGTATGCATGTAATAAATTCACACTCGATTGTAAAAGTCTCAGATTCTCCTACAGGAAAAAAATAAGTTAGAAAATTATACATCCTTTATAATGGAGTTATAAATTATTATAATGTCCTTTTAAGGTTTGGGCCTATCAACCTATATTGTTATGTCACTTTCTGTAAAATCTTACATGTTTATTTTGCATTGTTTCAGATTCCCCGGCAAGTCCACGTTTCACATAGAAATTTCGTCAGTTGAGGTGAGCACAGATTAGTGTAATGTTTCTCCTCCCATTTTCCCTTTCATTCATTAATTTGCAAGAGTTTGCTTAACACATTAGCACTGCTAACTAACAGTTTTTCTCTAGCTAAGCTTTGGCTTTTTCGGACCTCTGCAACCTGAATATCACTTCTTCGTCTTCCTCATTTCATATGTATTGAACCAGTTTCTTTAAATTTTCTTAATTAAAGCACGATAAGGAACAATTTTTGTCCAAAATCTTCTTAATCTGACAGTGAAGTTTCTACCACATTTCTAATAAGTACAGTGTAATAACATTGCACCAAACCAATTCATGTTTGGAAATTTAAAACCATTTCCTCAAACTTGAAAAAATGTGTTTATTAAACAGACCAAATGTCTAACAAACTTCTGTTTAATTTTCATGCCTAAATATTGCATTGTAACAATGGAAGCATTGGTTATGGCGTAGAGTATCTAAACCCTATTCTTAGAATATTCTGTAGCCGCTTAGTTGATCTTGATTGCTCAATGTATTTAGAAATTATATTAATAACGTCTATGTTAGTTACTTTCTAATAATTCAATATTTCAAATTCCATTTATTTATCATGTAATCTATGTTACTGAACAGATAATGATGACATTTCTTTGGCCCATTTTAAAATATTACGGAAATGGACTTTGGACTTGCGTACAGTAGTGGCAAAAAAAATAAACCGGACTGGCCCTTGTAGCTGATTTCAGAGCTTTGTTCACTCCAGAGCACGATAGACTGGTAACTAAGACTTTCGTGGTTCGAATCCTGCCTGAGAAGGAAACTTTTTTTTGTTCCTTATTCAAATTTATTCCCAATACTTTTCGATTGCTGGTAAAATTCATGTTCTGGGAATAATAAGTTAATTAAGTAGTAAAATATAGCTGCAATCGAAAAGTATTGAGAATAAATTTGAATAAGGAAAAAAAAAAAAAAATTCTTCCCAGGCAGGATTCGAACCACGGAAGTCTTAGTTACCAGTCTTTCGTGCTCTGGAGTGAACATGGCTCTGAAATCAGCTACAAGGTTCGGTCCGGGGTTTTTTTTTTTTTTTTTGCCATATATACATTTAGAGCAGCGTTTGCATATGAAATCCAGACGAAATAGCTTATCACTCAGAGAAAGTATTATTGATATAAGAGTGATAATTTGTTCATTATTCTTCTCTAGGTATCTTTTGCTGATTGTTCGTAGCAGTCCAATTGCATCTCTCGTACCTTTTCCCTTCCTGAAGCCCAACTGTTCTTCAACTCTTTTTCCATATTAGAATACGAGTATAAACGTCGATTCAGTATTCGCAAGGAAATCTTTGCCGAGTGTGGTATCAGGCTGATAGTCCTGAACTCTTTACATTTTTGGCATTATTTTTCTTCGACACTATCTCCGTAAAATCTTCAGGTCATCCGCCTTTCTCATATATTTCGTTGCATAATGACAGAATTTCCTTCTTATCTTTACCAAAACATTTTATTAATTCAATGGGGATTCCATCAACTCCTGTTGCTTTCCTATTCTTTATTCTCTTAAGCGATAGTTCAACTTCTTCCCTTAAAATATAAAATCCGTTTTCGTCTTCTGATACGAATGCTTCGTCTTCTACAGCTAAGTCATCTTGGATTATTCCTTGTCTCATATAACTATTCCACATACATATTTCGTCCATCTGTTTAGTATTCCTTGTTTGTCTGTTATTTCATTTCCGATTTTGTCCTGTATTTGTGAAGTCCATACATTTTACTTCGCGGTACATTAAATCACATCTTCCTTTTTTCTCTAGATCTTGTATTTCTTCACATTTCTCTTTCATCCATTCTTCCTTCGTTTTATCAGTTTCTCTTCTTAGTTCGTGAACGAGAGAACAGTTCGGGGCAGTAGAAGATATCAGATGATAGACGACATTAAGAAATATGGATCATATGAGCAGACAAAGAGGAAGGCAGAAAATAGGAAATACTGGATAATGCTGGGTTTGCAGTGAAAGATCTGCCCTTGGCAGAACACTATGAATGAAATGAAAATTCTGCCAGTTACAGAATTAATACTTCTTCTGATACGTACTGGACGTTTCATATAAAATAATAATAATAATAATAATAATAATAATAATAATGATAATAATAATGATAATAATAATAATAATAATAATAATGATAATTTATTTTATCTGGCAAAGTTAAGGCCGTAAGGCCATCTCTTCCACCCAACTAGCATACAGCATACAATACATATGTATGAACTTACAAGCTAGAAAGAATTCAACAATTTGATTTAGATAAGAGTTATATGTATACATGAGTTATTTATGAATTAAACAGCAAAATACTATGAATTTTATACCCATTTTTGTTCCGATAAGTTTTGTTAATTTAACAATATTTTCTTTAAGTCCGTCATAAACTTATCTTATATAATAATGTGATATTTTTATTTCATTCTACTTGATGAACGTTTTCGGTTTTGTAAACCATCTTCAGATCACTGTTCCCTCTATTGAACTGTTATATGATGTGCAATGGGTTACATTAATCGTATTGTATTAAAATATAAAATGTGAGATAAAACGTTAATGAATGTACATATTTAAAAATGGTAACATATTAAATTAAATTAGTCTAAAATGAAGGTTGTTTTGCAGCATATACAGTCCTTTCAGATATGAAACAATTATTTCCTTATGACCTGTTGCATAATAACTATCATGAGACTGCATTTACAAATAGTCTAGTTATTGCATAATTATGAATCGTTGAAATTCGTTGGAATAGATATGCAGCATCATGCTTGGATTTACGCAGCGCCCAGGAGAGGTCTTGTGGTCTGAAACTACGCGAAAGTTGTCATTTTTAAACACAGTACATTCATTAACGTTTTATCTCACATTTTATATTTTATATTTTAATACAATATGGTTAATGTAACCCATTGCACATCATATAACAGTTCAATATAGGTAACAGTGATCTGAAGATGGTTTACAAAACCGAAAACGTTAATCAAGTTGAATGAAATAAAAATATCACATTATTATATAAGATAAGTTTATGACGGACTTAAAAGAAAATATTGTTAAATTACTATGAACTGTTAATGAAACAATGAAATACAAACTGTGTAGCAGAATTAAGCTAAAATACATAGAATTTTAATCCAGATTTTCCCACCGTACTTTTTTAAGGACAGTCGCAGTGCCTTCGGATATTATGTCATTGTTGGTGTTAGGGACATTTTATAAGTTGTGCGATAATGTTGCTAGTATTTGTTAGCTTTAGAAAATATACGTTCCTTGTTTCAGTTTATTTCAACATCATTTAACCGATTTTTGAGAGTAACTAATGTGCTACTGTATTTTTATCACAAAAAAAAATGTTTGGGCTTATATGGGTTAATATATTTAAAATGATGTTGCATAATAGAAAGGGATTATTATGAGACAATTTTGAAAATACAGCGCTTTCAGGATGATGTCTAAATGAAGGAGTAACAATGTTATATAAGTAGATATAAACAAACAAGCAGTAAGTGAACTTCTTAATCAATTGTTTGATCTGTCGATTAGGCAAGCAGCCAGAAGGTGAGTGAATGATCAGTCAGTCGGCCAGTGAGATGGTTAGCCTGAAAGTTAGAATACAGAGAAAAGTAAAAACATAAAGGCGTAAGTAATACTGCAAACTCTTCCATAATTCGGAAGCCAGGTTGTAAGTCCAGACCTGTACCGATTGTTTTCATTTGAAGCCACTCTCGCTCCTAAGTATGGAGAACAGTGAGGTCTGAGTGACGTAATATGTTATCCGAGACCAATCTTTGATTTGCTAGTATTATTCTTTTTTTAACAACGTGAACGGAGACCTCCCTAGTCAGAGAGTACAAAAGGAGGTAAGTACATTTACGTCTCTTTACAGTTTCTCACAGTTCCCATCCGTGTTGCGGTTTAAGGCGACAGGTTCTCTCCATTCCCCTCCCACAGTACTAGTTGATTGTATCCTAGTTCTTGTACAGAAGGTGCGATAAGTGTCGGAAGGTAAAAACTTTTTCTTTCGAGGAGGGAAGCTTCTCTTACTCACCCCCTCCCCACAGCTGCTGACCACTTCACACCACTGGCGATCCAAGTACACAACTCCCTTTAATGGCTTTCTTCCTTAAATGTCTTAGATTAGGAAGCAGAGAAAGAGCCGTTGTATCGTATTTGTACTGCAATGCACTGTTTACGCCAAGTTCTCACACCGTTGTCCCCGTACAGCACCTTACTGGATTCACACTATAGGCTATGTCCAATGTATGCAGAAAGTCATTTACTCAGCATGTCTGTCGCTCAGCCAGCCTATATGTCTGTCATGTCAGTTAGTCGGGGCAGGGCATAGTTGCGCCACACGGTCAGATAAAATGCAGCATATAAAAAAAGGGTCCATGTTTTGTGGGCATAGTTGTGCCCCGTTCCCATCAGGTAGAGAAAAAGGCATGGCATAGTTGCGTCTCGTTCCCTTCAGGTAGAGAAAAGGTCATGGCATAGTTGCGCCCCGATGAAATAGGTAGAGAAAAAGACACTACGGAAACTCGAGCCTCGTAATCAACCAACTTTATTGATTTCTTATTCGATTTATATTCATTATCGATACCGTTAAAATGAACACCATAAAGTTGGCAATATTTTATTAACTGTTTTTCTACTGTTTAAGCAGTGATTATCGATAGGCTACCGTTAAAATGAGCACCATGAATTTGGCAGTACTTTATTAACTGACATAATTAGTCAAATAAATGAGCCGCTGGAATTTGGGGCCTTAGCAGTCTTGCCATTTTATTAGTGATTTTCACACCGTCTGTGGCGCGTTGTGAGGTTAATTTAAAATGAATGTTAAGTTTAGTGAAAAGGGTAAAGAGTTAATAATTCACAATGGTTCTAAGTTTCAATTTTCGAAACCCTTTACCGTAGGGTTAAGATATCGATGTAGAAACAAAAAATGCAGTTCATTTATTGTGTGTGATCAATAAAAAAGTGTTATTTTAAATAGCAAAATTGATCATATGCTAGGCCAACCTGATTTTAATGGAGCTATCACTGTAATATTTTTAAGTAATTTATTTATTTTATGACAATCACTTTCGTGTGTACTATGCCCATCGGGGCGCAACTATGCTATATCCATTCTGCTACCTGATTTCTTCGGGGCGCAAATATGCCATGTCCCTTCTGCTACCTGATTTCTTCGGGGCGCAATTATGCCATGCCTAGGTCTCCCAATTGACCGCAGGGCGCAACTATGCCATACCGCTGTCATGCCAGTCAGTCGTGTTTGTCAACGAGGGGACGTAATCCCGTTACGAAGGTCGAGATTCAGTCTCTCTGATAATTCATTGGAATTTGTAATGAAAAGTGTACACGGCGTTTTCTTCGCAAAACCACTTCGGTATGGCTTAGTTGCTCCCCACGGTCAATTGGGAGGCCTAGGCATGGCATAGTTGCGCCCCGAAGAAATCAGGTAGCAGAATGGACATGGCATAGTTGCGCCCCGAAGAAGTCAGGTAGCAGAATGTACATGGTACAATTGCGCCCCGATGGGCATAGTACACACGAAAGTGATTGTCATAAAATAAATAAAGTACTTAAAATTATTGTAGTGGAGCTGCACTGAAATCAGGTAGCATATGATCAATTTTGCTATTAAAAATAACACTTTTTTATCGATCACACACAATAAATGAACTGAAGTTTTTGTTTGTACACCGATATCTTAACCCTACAGTACAGGGTTTCGAAAATCGAAACTTAGAACCATCGTGAATTATTAACTCTTTACCCTTTTCACTAAACTTAAAATTCATTTTAAATTAACCTCACTATACGCATCACACGGTGTGAAAATCACTAATAAAATGTCAAGATTGCTAAGGTCCCATATTCCAACAACTCACTCATTTGAATATGTCAGCTAATAAAGTACTATACTACCAACTTCATGGTGTTCATTTTAACGGTAGGCTATCGATATCACTGCATAAACAGTAGAAAAACAGTTAATAAAGTACTGCCAACTTCATGGTGTTCATTTTAACGGTATCGATAATGAATATTAAATTAAATAAGAAATCAATAAGGTTGGTTGATTACGAGGCTCGTCTTCCCGTAATGTCCTTTTCTCTACCTATTTCATCAGGGCGCAACTATGCCATGCACCTTTTCTCTACCTGATGGGAACGGGGCGCAACTATGCCCACAAAACAGGGACCTTTTTTATCTGCTGCATCTTACCTGACCCTGGGTCGCAACCATGCCCTGCCCAGGCTACTTTAGTAGCCTGTGAAATTATCATTTTGTTCTGTTTGGGGTATTTAGTCTACATGTAGCGTTTTTACCTGCTGTTCTGGAGTTGTGTTCGGGCGTGGGTTCGATTCCTTCTTCAGTTGATTTCTTTGTTGAATTTTTCTCCTATGGTTTCCCCAGCTGCAAGCCGAATGTCGGATAAGCACATGGCGAATCATCGATCTCATCTCGCCAAATACCTTTTCGTTATGACCAATTTCATGAACTGTAAATCACTTAGTATTTGATATAACACCGTTAAATAAACAACTTCAATAACAATAATAATAATAATAATAATAATAATAATAATAATAATAAAACATTATCATTATTATTATCATTATAATATTAGTGATAAGAGTGGTGGTGGTGGTGGTAGCAGCAGCAGTAGTAATTTATTATTTATCATCATCATCATCATCAGTCGTTCTAGTGACTACATCAGGCATGTCAGAAATCAGACTCTGAATGTGCAGTTAAGTGCGCGGATCGCCGGTCTGTGCGGACTGCATCATTCAAGGGTTGCTCTTATCAGTTATCAGTGGGTGGGGTGTACAATAATCTATTCTACGCTTCTAAGGTTGGATTAAATAGGCATTTGGACATTATAAACACACTTAGCAGAAGGAAAAAAAAAACACGGTTATTATCAGTGTCTATACTTGAAAATTGTAATACAAGAAACTTTAGGCTTACTCAGTTATACTTCAAAAAGTAGTGGTTTGTAAAGCATAATTTATTAAAATGATTTTTATATAGTATTTGAAGAAAAAGAATATTGCAGTAATTTCGAAAAAACAAGAAACGAACAAGTATTTCATTTTACGTAGTAGGTACTAATTTTTTTAAATAATAGACCCTATTCTTTCATTGTTCGTCAAGCATTATTATTTATTTTGGTACACAAATGTTAAAGAAAATATACTCCCAATTAATTACATGCAGTAGGACATTGTGAAGTTTTTACACTGAAATAATTTCCTTGCTGTATGTCAATATAAATTAACATTAATATTAATAAATGATATAAATTAAGCTTAGAATTTAAATTCACATATAGTTTATTTAGAAAACGTTGAGAGCAAGTATCGACAAGTTGGGAGCGTTACTGAAAGAAATTAAAAGTGTAGTTCACAAGCTGTGAAGCGATGATATTCTATTTATGTCAGGTTTAAGGATTTATTAATGTAAGTATATTAGCCTACACAATATAGTGACGTGAGACGGAAAATTTGCCATTATATATTTTTCCATAAATTTTTTCCGCCTTGCAAATAGTTGCTTACAACCACAAGAGCCTTAATGTATTCCCCACAATATTCTCATCACTTACCAGCTTATGAAATGAAAGTCGTAAGTCGTCTAATCTTTGATGGTTGTGTTAGTACAGACTCTGAAACAACGTCAATGTCAAGTTCGTTTTGCCGTGAGAGTACTGATTAACTTTACTAATCTGATCTAAACTGTCACAACACAATTACCTCGACATGGACTGATCAAAACCTTTCATTTTAAAATAACTGTTGTTGGCCGAGGAAACATTATAACAATTATGTTATATGATTCATAATTTCCCCTCTTCGTTATCTGTGAACTCCTCACTTTATTTATCATAACTCATTCACAGATAGCCAAATCAGTACCCGTACTGAAACTGAGTTACTGAAAGAAAAGCTGATTTGTTGTTGCAGGTCTGTATAGCCCTGTCGCGTTCCCCTCCAAGGCGATTCACTCCCTCCAGGTAGGGGAATAGCAAGTGCGCATCGCATAGAGACTACTGCACAATGTGCAGGGTTTTGACATGCCTGGACTAGATGATACGCATCGAATCACTTTATGGGTTGCACACAAAATGTACTCATTTTATTTACGAATTAAAATATTTGATTTCGTGTATCGATTAATTACACAGTTTAAATACGTGTTATTAATACAGCACTAATTCACATAAAATAAATGTTCTTGTATTTAATTATATTTATTATTATTTTAGAAAATAATAAGAACACAGCAGTATGCTACATATCATTATATATACATATAATAAATTACAGTTTGGTAATATATATGTTAAGCAAGTTCCATCCATTTTAATTTTTGTAAGACGTTATTAAGTGTTAATGATATTTGAAGGAGTGTGGGACGTTTACAATAATTATAAAATAGTAGTCCTTCAAGATACGAGGAGGCTTCCACTAAGTGGCGGACCATCATTTAGAAACTTAAATTGAATATTGAAGAAAAAGTGGGAACATTTCATGCACAATAATTAATTTCATTTACAAACTATATATTTTTTGCTGATACGAACTACATACACCGTTTTAATTGTCAATAACTTTTTGCAAAATGAAACAACTAAGAAAACTGTGTCCTGCATCTTGTAACGGATGCCTTCTTCTTCTTCTTCTTCTTCTTCTTCTTCTTCTTCTTCTTCTTCTTCTTCTTCTTCTTCTTCTTCTTCTTATTTTCGTTTTCAAGTAAAGATTAAAAACATTTCACTAAAATTATTACGTTACATGTGTATAATTTTTGTACAAATTGACTAATACGGGGTATTTCATATATGATATTTAGTTCAGTAGCATTTTGTATTTAATATACACCTCGCACAGTTACCGCGAAATTGGTCGTCGTTTTTACGGTAGTAACTTTAGTTTCTAATGCCTGTTGAGAGGTAAAAATGTTTATGAACAACTTAAAAATGAATGCAAGTGTATCTTAACCTGTGTCACAAAAGATGTTCTTGGTGTCCTCTCTGCCTCAATACATTTTTGACATCTCGTAAAATTTTTCTGAAATACTCCACTGTCTTCTTGTGAAATATTCGGAATGATTTTTCGGATATTTTCTTTCATATTTTACATAACTTAAAACTACAAAAACTCGCTTCAGTATGCTACACAGCATTCTCAAACACATAAAAAATCAAAAAGTTTGTACTATGTCCCGCACGAATTTGTAATCTCTTCAGTAGCTCAAAACAGACTGATGTAAACTGCACTCATGGAACATCAGACAAACGCCCTTGAACTTCGACGCGTCCGGCAGTAGTACTGTGGGAGACAACGTTTCAGTGCGGTCCGAGGCGTCATGTACGGAGGACTCTGTACACAATGAATACGAAAGAAATGCGACGAGTAGACAGACAGTATAGCTAAAACCACTTTTCACCTTATAATAGATGCTGAGAACATAGGGCCTACAGTATTTGTGGGAAAATATACGAAATTGTTTTACATCATTGCAGTAGCCCACTTCCTCCTTGCACTTCTTATACGCTAACGGGATAATAAAATGATGATGTTGGTAATTTCATTCATTCATTCATTCATTCATTCATTCATTCATTCATTTAGTGTTCTGCCCAAGGGCAGGTCTTTCACTGCAAACCCAACATTCTCCAGTCTTTCATATTTTCTCCCTTCCTTTTCGTTTCTGTCTATGATCTGATATCTTCTTCTACCCCAAACTCTTCCGTTCACCATTCCTTCATTGCATCTTTCAGTAGGCAACCAATTCCTTTTCCTCTTGTTGATCAGTTTCAGTATCATTCTTTCTTTACTCACTCTTTCCAACACAGCTTCATTTCTTACTCTCTCTCTGTCCACTTCACACGTTCCATTCTTCTCCATATCCACATTTCAAATGCTTCTATTCCCTTATCTTTACTTCGACGTAATGCCCATGTTTCTGCCCAAACACTCCATACAAAGCACTTCACTAGTTTCTTCCTCAGTTCTTTTTCCATAGGTCCGCAGAAAATGCTCTTTTTTCTATTAAAAGCTTCCTTTGCCATTCCTATTCATCTTTTGACTTCCTGGCAGCAGCTCATGTTACTGCTTATAGTACATCCCAAGTATTCGAAGTTGTCCAC
Organism: Periplaneta americana; assembly: GCF_040183065.1. Lineage (NCBI taxonomy): Eukaryota > Metazoa > Arthropoda > Insecta > Blattodea > Blattidae > Periplaneta > Periplaneta americana. Next base: position 79,216,582 of record NC_091123.1, on the reverse strand, counting down.
TTGCTCTACTGCCTCATTTACAATCCACAAGTTTATCTTCTGTATTTTTCTTCCTATGACCATGCTGTTTGTTATATTTGCATCTATCTTAATCTCATACTGCTCACAGCTGTCATTTAAGTCCAGTAACATATCCTTCAGTATCACTTCCTCTTCTGCTAACAACGCCTTATCATCAGCAAATCTTATGCATTTTATTCTTCTTATTGGATATATAATATTAATGAGAATGTTGTTGTTTATGATGGTAAATTATTATGATTATGATACGGATTAATATATTGTTAATCATAATTGCGATATTGATGAAAATGTTGTCAATGATTTTGAAAATGATGATGATGATGATGATGATGATGATGATGGTGATGGAGACGGCGAAGTTTAAATTCTTTTAACTTGTGTAATATTAATCGAAGCCAAACTTACAGAATTTGGAGACCTATTGTATGAATTCCAGGAACCTCATGGTGAGCATCATTAATGCTGAGTTTGTAGCAGCTTTATTACTTTACATCCTGTAGCTGTTGCCCTTACTATAATGTTGAAGGAAGTTAGTTTTTTGTTCATTGAATTAAAAAGTTCACTTCCTTTGGTTAATCCGCTGTTAGTTCAAGTATACATGTATATTATTAGAGCATATTTCACGATCTTTAATGATATATATTTTAAGGGGTCATTTTTCTAGGGGTCTTATGATAAACATCAATTCCCTAACTACGTTTATTACATGTGAATTGATTACATTAAAACGAATACTGGACATAGCACAGCAGCGGTTCTTGTAAAGGTTGGTAACCTCTTTAAAATGAAGAAGGCCCTGTGGTGGGTCTAGTTGTAGTGGGCGACCTTCCCCCGAGCAGAGCCACTTCGAAACTAGGGCTCATGATTGCATCGCGCTCTTCTTATCTTCGGTAAGGGATTCCCCACAAAACCTCCCACTATGTTCCTGGGCTAAACTGCAAAGTTGTCCCAGGTGGCCTATGCTACATGACGGGAAGCACGAGAAAAGGAAACATCCTTAATTCCGGCACTAGGTAGAGGTGATCGATCGGGTAAAACAGTGACTATTTTATTGGCATAAAACTCTACGGTGATATTTAGAGGAAAACAAATTGTAAGTACGAAGATTGTTAAAGTAAATAAATATCTATTATAGATCATTTTCAATGTCTGAATCGTGACAAATAAGAAACAGAGAATTACCTCTTAAAATATACATAATCATGAATGGTACTAAAGTCTGTGTGATGTATCTTGTCTCACTGTGAAAAGAGAGAGAAAAGAGATATGTCTTACTTCGTCTGTATTGTTATGGCGATGGGGGAATGGAGCGATGCCGTCCATCCATCCAGTGGCGGAAGGGACCAGTTGATACATTCTGTAGCACAAAATAAAATTACAAAATATCTCTCTTCGTACTGTGTAGTTCCGTCACTGAGCTTGTCTTTCAAGAAATTGAGTTCCGGTAGCCTGTATAATAACAAGGTTTGGAAAGGAATCCTGAAAATTTACAACCCTCCTATAATCTCCACCCTCATTTGTAGGAACTTGGTTTTATTGCTACTGAGACAAGATAAACCTTACCAGGTATATCAGTAGAGCTTCAAGAAATAGAACAAAACAGGAACACTTCTATAAAGTTGGGATAGCATAAGTATTATTGCAATCGGAAAGGCAATAAAATGGTGTGACAAATATCTGGCATAATATTGATATTTATAGTGATTCTCAATCTCCTATATATGCTATCTCACAAATATAACCTACATCTAATTGCAAAAGAAGCCCGGATATAGTTTGGGAAATTTCCTGATTACATTTGCCTTTCTAGGGTCTGAGAACAATCTGGGATCGCCGGAAATGAGAGGGCTGATGAATTAGCTAAAGTGGTCGTCGATTCCACTCTTCTTGCCTATTTCACCCACTGTCCCATCGCCCATATTAAGAAGCAGGTGAAGCAGCACATTTTGGAAGATTACAACAAGCAATGATAGAATATTACAAAAGAGCAGTGCTGTAACTAGACAAATGTTTTTCCCCATTGTACATGAAAGAATCAGATGAAAAGATGAGTGCAAAATTTCATCACGGCACAATTTTTAACGGGACACGGTAAATGCAAGCAATATTTGCGCCGTTTCAGTATTAAAAACAGTATCAGCTGTAAATGTGGTGAAATTCAACAAACAGTTAAACATATTCTGTTGATGTGCCCCTTATACTAGTTTGAAAGATATAGTCTAAGCTGTCGCCCTGAGTGGCGCAGCAGTTGCTATAGCGCCGGCCTTCTGTGTCCGAGGTTGCGGGTTCGATCCTGGTCCAGGTCGATGGCATTTAAGTGTACTTAAGTGGGGCAGGCTCATGTCACTAGATTTAGTGGCATGTAAAAGAACTTCTGCGGGACAAAATTCCGGCACACCAGCGATGCTGATTTAACCTCGGCACTTGTGAGCGTCGTTAAATAAACCATAATTTTTTATAGCCTAAGCTAATTTTATTTCGTATGTAAACAAGAGAGATTCAACACAGAGTAGAAGTGACTTATCTTACTGTGCATTATAGATGGGAGGGAATGGAATATATTAAAATAAATAAAAACGTATTACGCATTTTGTAATTAACTGCATGGTTAATTAGGACGCTAGGCTGAAAGTGTGTGTAGTTTGGCAACAGCGTGTCGCACACTCACCTATGAATACAGGGTTTTTTCCGATATCTGATAATGAATTTGAATGACGTCATGTTCGTCAGGAATCACACCGAACAGCTGAATTGCGGCGAGAGGTGACAGACCAGTAGTGAGTGATTTCATAATCAGAGTGCACAGTGTATCACAGTAGCAATGCCAAAGAAAATCGAGCCTTTTTGGGAGGGGTACATAACAACTCTTTCCGATGCCAAGTACAGTTACGTGAAAATTATAGGAGCCTACAAAAAACGTGGTTTCGTTATTTCCAAGAAAGGCATCTTGTGTGTACGTAATAATACTGGCAAAGCTTGGATGGGATTAATTCCAGAGCGGAAAAAGGAAGCAAATCCACACCCCGTCATAAGTCGCCGCACCTCACGAGATGATACAAATTAATTCCATTCGATATATTATTTTAATGAACCGAAGTACATATGTTATTTCCATGCAGATATTCTGCGTCATCATACGGTGAAAGAGTAATGGAACGGAGAAAAATTCTCTCCGGCGCCGGGATTTGAACCCGGGTTTTCAGCTCTACGTGCTGATGCTTTATCCACGTAGAGCTGAAAATCCGGGTTCAAATTCCGGCGCCGGAGAGAATTTTTCTCCGTTCCATTACTCTTTCATCGTATGATGACGCAGAATATCTGCATGGAAATATCATATGTACTTCGGTACATTAAAATAATATAATGCGTAAATCACTTCGTGATTTAAGATGGCGCTTATTCCGTCGGATCTCGGCCAACTAGTCACTCATAACGAGTGCACCTCAGCACATGTGTGGACTTCAGTCTTACGTTCATAGACATCTATGACATAGTGCAGAGGGCGGCCACTAGAGGGAACCCAAGAGTTGGAACTTAAACTGAGACGATTCTGTCCGACGCTGGGGTGGGTATCCGTTGTGGCTTATTGGATAATGCATCAACACGTAGAGCTGAAAACCCGGGTTCAAATCCCGGCGCCGGAGAGAATTTTTCTCCGTTCCATTACTCTTTCATCGTATAAACGTTTTGAGTTTCTCTTTCCATTGGTGCTATTTTTATGCACCTCAGATTCATAGAACATAAATTACATATGTTCGAAACCGGAAAGGTATTTTGTAGAAGCCCTGTATTATACTCAGATACATATTCACAATGTCCCGCGCCTTAGCATCGTGCTCTAAGGCATCCTGTCTAGGACTCGCGCTACGGAATGCGCGCTGGTTCGAGTCCTCATGGGGAAGGAATTCTCTCAGGAATTCCGGCCAGTGTATGGGACCGATGCCCACCCAGTACCGTGATGAATATGAGGAGCTATGATAGGTATCGAAATCCGGATATGAAAACCAACTATATCCGTTCTTTTTGGATGATATTTCACCTATGCTGAGGCATATCGAATTGAAGTTAGTACCCGTTTATGAATGAATGAGAGGGGAAATGGGAGGAGAATCTTTAAAGGTACGTGAAAACACGTCCTGGCAAGGGAGTTGGGTCTGTGAAAAACTGAATATGTGAGCTCCAAGCCTGTTGGCCAGTTGTTTCACTTCGCCGAAAATGGACGTAACTTATTAGCTACAACATACAGAGGGTTGTAGTGAGAGAAGTGCAGCGAGTTGACCCAGAGGAGATAGAAACGCGATGTTATCAACTAGGAGGAGAAGTGGTAGAATCTAACCGACGAAAAGGTAATGGACAATTTGGCTGTTTGAAGATTCGAACGCGTAGGAATTAATCATCTTAGGATGTAATATATCATACGAAGGAGAGAATGATGTAAGCAGAAAAATTAACACATGTTTACAACTATTAGGACTGCTAAACTAGACCCTAAAACCAAGTTTAGTACAGAAACATTCCAGAATAAAGCTATATAAAACCCTTGCACTACCAACTCTCCTCTATAGCGAAATTTGGGTTCTGAAACAAAGAGATATCAGCAGATTAAGAGCAGCTGTAATGAAATATCTGCGACGAACTGCAGGATACACACTTCCGGACCACAAGAGGAACGAGGATATACTGCAGGAACTCAACATGCAACCATTAGAAGAAAAAATTACAGAATACAGAAATAGATGGCTTGAATACATTTCTCGTATGGAAGCTGGCCGGACACCCCAAGAAATGCTAAAATACCACCCTCAAGGACGACGACGACGACGACATGGACGTCCACAGAAACGTCTATTGGATCCTGTATAGCTGGAACCGAAACAGGCCAACAATGGCCTTTTTTCGTGCCTGGAATATGATGATGATGAACGATAATAGCCAATTGGCTCTTTGATGATTTTTCTCAGATCAGGAGAACAGCCAATTGGCTCTTTGATGACTCCATTGATCTGTAAAAGGGGACGATTAGATTCTGTTATAGCCCGAGTTAGATGTGAATCATTATTTATTTTGAGCCGTTACCTTGGTCTGGGGAAGTGAATGCTATGGGGAAGTGAATGCAGGTCCATGGCCCATTTCTTTTAGGGCTCATCTCGACATTTGTCTTAACGCCTTAGGAAAACCACGGAAAAATCTTAGGCAAGATGAGCCGTTTATAGTCGGCGCCACGGATTATATTTACAATGATGTATCGATGCATCTCTAACCCTAAAGTGAAATAGAGCTGTTCAAATTTGAATATTCTATTTGAATGCAAATGAAAACATCAGTTTAAAATGAGGTGTGATATACTTTCCGATCTCAACATTCGTCGTATTGTTTGCATAATAGAGCAAATCCCATCTCATGCTGACAGTCCGGGAGCAGATCTCATTTTAACACGGTACCTGTTAGGACCGATCATTAACCTGGAGGCTTGTTTCACCGGCATACTGCGGTTTTCAAATCATTGCAGCTACCATTGCCGACAACTTAATATCTTGACGAGTCAATTATCCAGAAAAGAAACGACAAGGAATACACATGAATCGTGTCGATATTAGAAACCTCAACTGGTAATCTTCTATCACTCCGGTAATCTGATGAGCCGGGATAAACTTCATGCGGTAATGTCCTCTTGAACTTCTGATTACGTTCATTTCCAGCTGACAAAACTCTGTTGCAGGTTATCTTGTTCCCTGAGTGGATTGGGTTCTGAACTGTCTACTAGTATTTTTGCAATATAATTTGTTTTATTCTGTTGATATGAAGTTTTGAAATGATGAGAAAGATTAGAAACACCTGCAAGAATAGTGTGTTGAGTGTTGTGAGAGCTACAGTGTCATAAAGTGCTTTTGAATGTCGCGTCTGTCAAACATGTGCCTTTCTATTTCGCAAGAATAATAATTTATGTTTCTGAGAAACTAAACTCTATGTTAAGCATATTAATGTTAATTACCAAATGTCCGTATGAAACGTTTTCCTTCTCAGTTAGACCAATTAACTGAAAGTGCGATAAGTGGGTTTCAGTAGGCCAATTTAACTAACAAACCTTACGAGAAACATATCTGAAAACAAACACACAAAATTCAAAACAAATATGATTAAAATATGATAACTTCGCATTTGAATTTTGAATTAATTTTATGTGTATTCCAATAAGTCTTATAATTATAATACGAAAATGTGTAGTCTTGATTGTTCAGTCTTTGACTTATTTATTGTAGCAAAATATCAAAAAGTTATTTTTGCTAATACATATTAGTGAACGTTTTCGCCCTTATTATGGGCATTATCATACCAAATCTGTGTAAAAGTAACTAAATCCGTGTTAAACATATTACAATAAACAAGTTTAAAAGTTTAAAAAGAAGGATGAATTAACAATAAATGATTAAAATTGATGAAAAAGTTACATATAAAATTTATTGGGAAGTTATACATATTTAATAAAGAACGTACTAAAAATTGTCTGTATGAGACAAGTTAAAAAATTTTACGAGCCAATGCTTTGCTGTCATCATCTAGGTTGGTTATGGATAAATTGTTAAATGTGTACTTTACGTAACAATGTATGAATGTGGGAAAAAATGGAAGTAACACTGTTTATCTTGTTTATTAATGGAAAGAAATTAAATATGCATACTTTTTACAAAAGTCTACAAAGAACAAAAAATATCTGCAAAAAGAATTTTTTTCAGTAATATCTAATAATTTTTTTCCCAGATATTTAAAACTCAACCAGATAACTTGTCCCAACCAGGATTTGAACCCGGGCCCGCTCGTTTCATAGTCAGTCGTGCTAACCATTACTCCACAGCCGTGAACTTTTGGTTACTTACAACCTGAAGATTCTGTTCTTAAAATTAATGCAGTCATATCACTTTCACTCTTTATATCACTACCACCAGCAACCAATGGCCACATATGTCAGGACCTATGTTCGGTGGCGGCCCGTAAGGTACTATAGGCCTACATCGGCGCAAGCCCGAAATATGAGAAAGAAATGGAGACGATTATGAAAGAGAGGAAGTGTAATTATGACTGCGAAATGAGTCCGAGATCCAACGTCGAATTCTGCTTGAATTTGTTGAGGAAAAACCTTGGAACAAACCTCATCTAGGTAACTTTTCTCAACTAGGATTTGAACCTGGGCAGTCTCAAGATCCGTATCGGAATTAGAATCCAGACCTCTTAATTTATGGTCCTGAAGGCGCTCTTTCTTTGACAATTGCGTAAACTTCCTTATTCTACTTTTGGAACTAAAGTAAGGTGATATATGATTCAGTAACCTCCAAAAATGATAAGAAGCGGAAGTTTGCAAGAAGTAAAAGTAGGTTTGATTATTACGCTGGCGTAGGAAACCTTCATGTCGTTGCAAATAGCTTGTGCATATGTTTCCATTGTGGTGTTCGTTTCCTTGTTCCTCGACGTCATTGTCTACTAATTGTATCGGCAAATGCCCCGAAGCTCTTGGTGGCTTTTATTAATACAAACATCTGTTCAAAAGACTGCTGTAGCAGGAACTTAATCGCCAGACCCAGGAGGTTTATTCAGGAAATGTGAAGGTCATTGCCTTTAAGCAATAAAAGTTTCTACTCAGCCCCACGGGGTGCCTTCACGGAAAAATGTCTAATTTCACTTTGTTTTCGCTAACATCGGGACCACTGTGGACTTCCATCAATCATAAGATTCATAATGAAGACGCGTTTCTTTCTTACGTCGTTTTTGCGTTTTAAGTCTATGTTAATGCGAGCAATATTAATAACGAGTTGCAATACATTTTAAATGTCAATGGAAATGAGAAATATTTTGACAGGTGCAATTGCTTTGAAGAACAGTTTAACATAACAAGGTATGGAAACTAATGATTATGAAATGCTGACGCTTGTAATTGGTAATTTGCATAACGAAACGTATAGTCGACTTCTGTCTCGACGAAATATAATTTGCTGCCTTATTTATGTTTACAAAGAATGCAAGATACAGGGATGGTACAACTGCAGGAAGGAAAGTAATTTAATGTAATTTGTGCTTAATTACTCGTTCTTTTTGATAAAATCTCACATCAAATACTTGTTCGCATCTTGTCTAAAACTGATGTTACAGACGGAAGTTCAAAGCTCTCCCTGTCATGCATCGAAATATTAAATACGTACGAAATATTTACAGTTACCACAAAGTAATTATTCTTGTGTAAATCTCAGCAAAATTTTCCGGAAAGCAGGCAGTGACGTCACCTGAAGAAGAAACAGGAGTGACGCGAACTGGTATTCAGCAAGCACAGCAGAACAAGACCTCAGTGCAAGCGAATGGAAATAGTGGACATCAGATGGGAGCAATTCCGAAGCGGGTAAAGGAACTAAGATCTAAATCGAGGCTGACGACAAGTAGAGTACCTAACGCAAGTAGGAAATAGTTTAGGGAGCAGTGATGAAGAATGAGGGGAAAAACAGTTGACTTAAGAAAATGGTATGAAGGGGAAATACATCGTGAGAAAAGAAAACTAAGACCTAAATAAAGTAGCAATGTGGAAAAGTTAGCAGTGAAAAGTGCAAATAGAGATGTGAAGTGAGAGGAAATGTGTCATACAGGAGGGGGGGGGGGTCAAAAATTAGAAGTATAGTATTTTTGGTATAATAATGGATTAGGAGTAAAGTAGTGGAAGAATTGATGACAGACAAGAAAAGACCAGTGGAAGAATTGCAATAATAAATTAAAAATAAGTAATTTCCTAAACGACTTGTACGAGAGGCGTGATAAAACGAGGTGGCAGCACTGTATACTAATAATATGAAGTGCCGCCTCACCCAAAGGTATATTGCTTAAAGACAAATATATTCATTCATTCATTCATTCATTCATTCATGTGTAAATGTGCATAGAATGCCTGAGTACAGTTTCTGGACACGTATGTGAAGAAAGTTCAAGAGTATTGTACGACTTGTCCCAAAACGATTACTCAAAGCTTAATATGATTTATTTAGGAAAGTATGTAAGCTGATGGAACGCAGTTATTCTCAATATGCAGTTAATACCTTCTACTTCAGGGGGCATCAAACTTTTTTTCTTGGAGCACTACTAATTCAGTGTACTGAAGGTTCAAGTACTACCTGCCAGAAAGAAATGTAGCGATTTACTATAAATTTAAATAATTTCATAACCTAATTTATTAGTAAATATTATTAATTTTTGGTCCTACAGAATTATCTGTTATGGTTATTATTTTCTCGTTATTAACTAATTTATTAGGTTCAGGAAATAGAGAATAAGTTCTTAATGAGACGCATGCTGTATTTTAATGATATTACGTTTGTAATGTTAGGCACAGTTTATAAAGTTTTAATCTTAGGTCATATTCAATTTTTTGTTTGTTCCTAAAAACTACTAAAGAAAACAACTACTTACACACAAGCATGGTCTGAGAGACAAAAAAAAAACTGTACTTCATTTGCAGACAATGATTAGTACTGTACTCCGTTTTCCTTTGAATACAAAAATCCCGCAGATTTTATGTAGGAAACATCTGAAGGCCACTATTTCAAGTAACAATTTTTAGCAGAAATCTTTGACGGTAAACTTTTCTTCTCTAGTAAAAATGGATAATTTTAGCAAAAGTTCAGAACTGAGAATTTCTGTGAAGAATCTAGCTTCAGCACTCTGCTCTCAAATAATGACAGTTCTTCTGTATCTCAAGCACCATTTCATAATTGAAATTCATATAATTGTCCTCAATAAAAGTTTCAAAATAAGCAAGTATCGAAATTTATTTTTGTGGGTAATGAAAACATAGGAACCGAAAACAAAATACTCGTTACTGTCGCCAACAATAGAACTGAAAAATTGACGGTTGGCCTAATTGCATACGTACTGAAGTTTCTTAACCCAGATATGCCTGAAATATTTTTTTGCAATTCTTGTGTATTTTTCAAATCTCATTTAATGCAGTATATAACTGAAGTATTTGTATGGTGTCGAAACATTCTAGTTGTAACTGGTTGAGCTAGAAACAGGTGTCCTTTTAAAAGGACAGTAGGCATATGAGCATACATTTTGAGGAATAATTGCATACTATGCTTACATGAAAGGAAACCATGTAATTGTTGTAATTTACAATTATTATTATTATTATTATTAACAAATTATTACGCTGTTATTTTATTATAGTTTCTTTATTATTACTACTAATATTATTCTGAAGAATGATGCATCGTGGCTAAATTCGTTTTAACTCTGGAATGCTTTCGTCATTGAATAGTACCGTATTGCTATTGATACGTAAAAATAAGTAATAGGCGAAAAGAGTGTTGAAGTTTCCAAGAGGAGGTTATATTGGGAGAGAAGTGACGATACATAAAATGAAGTAATTGCTGTGGCAATGTCGAAAGACAGGTTTCAGTTCATTTTATAAAATCTACATTGTTATGACAATGACAATGTAGATAGAAAATAAGACCTCTTCCAAAAATACAAAATGAAAAACAATAGAAATTTATGTCCCTTCAGTACCTCCCTCCAGAACGTCGCCAGTCCTCCACTTGTAAACAGATCTTGCTGTGCAAATCTGGCTTTCAGGTGTATCTCCCTGTGAAGCAGACTTGAATAATTTCAAAGGAAAAATTGTTCCGGAGCCGGGTATCTATCCCGGGACCTTTGGCTTAGCGCACCAACACTCTGCCGACTAGCTATCCAGCAACTACACCCGACACTGTCTCAACTTTTCCCTTCATATCCACACATCTCAGTGGGCTGACAAGACGCCAGAACCCCAATTTTAAGTGCACACGAACTCTGTGTGGTATTTGTAGGCTGCATTATAGTGATATGTCTGTATTTGAGATGAAATTTCGCCAGTAGCACCCTTTGATTTTAACGTGGGACGTTAGCGTGGGCACCTAGTCCCATTTTAGTATGGTCGCCTTGCTCATTAGCGGGAACCTGCAGCATGTAATTGCTTCATAGCGGCAAGGGGTCGATGCAACCTGCAACATAGCATAAAGTATACAAATAAATAAACAAATCCTTAATAACATATGTATAACGATCTTTAATTTATTTTGTATACATCACAACCTCATGTCATAACTAGAGACCGCAATCTTAGCCACTATTCTTTGAAGTTATGAATTGAATTGAATTTACGGGAGGGGGGCACTGTGGCCCAGCATTGCGACCTGTTAAGATCTATTGCGCTAACCCTCAAGCTAAGCGCATTCCCAAACTCACACCGGCTGACTACACTAAGGTTCGCTGCGTACCCAGATGTTCCTAAGCCAGCCCCCTCCGTGCGTCGCCAGCCGGCGATCGGGGAATGCTATTGAATGATGACGAAATGGAGAAATGGTGACGGAATAATGTAAATGCCTAATATGGGGAAAAAATGGAGGACCCCGAGAAAAACCCCAACTGCGACCTTGTCCGCCATAAGTGTCTCTGGATTTTTCAAAGAAAGCAAATAACTTGACGAGGGGTAATAGCGCGTGGAGATGTACGATGTAAATAGACTACTCCAGCATCAGGAACGGGACTGTATTGTGTATTACAAAAGAATAAACTTGCTGTAAACTTTTAACTTAAAATGTTATTGTTTCACAGGCACTACTCTTAATGAAATTTTTAAGCTTATGTAAGGTACAACAATCTTTGATGTACAATTTTAGCTTGAAATGTTACTGTATTACATATTTAAGCCTATATTACAATAATCTTTGATGTTTATTTTTAATTTAAAATGTTACTGTTACATAGGTACCGCTCTTAATGCAATGTTTAAGCCCATATTAAGATAGTCTTTGTAGTAAAATGTTAACTTAAAACACCGGTACAACTGTAACACAAGTACTGCCCTGAATGAAATGTTTAAGCATATATTAAAATAACCTTTGCTGTAAAATTTAACTTCAATAACATTGCTAAACTGAAGTATACTGTACTTGTTTAGGAGTAAGGAATCTGTTGCAGTGTGACCGTGTAGTACGCGTTACTTGTGTTTGTGAGCAAGATGTCTACTGAAGAATGCATGGTGTAATGTAAGGGAACGGTCTTTAGTCATAACTTAAAAACATCCGGACCCATACAGTGACACAAGCACAAACCACTAAAAAGTTCCGCACAATTTTATTATAGAATCCCCTATCATTTTTTTTTCCTGCAATGGACAATGTTTACGTTCCTCCTTTGACCAATTACCGGCAGAAGCTACAGTGTTCCATGACAGCCGCGGTGCTGGCGATAGATGGTGAAACGATGCGCAGAGTGTGCAAGGAATTGGAATGTCACCTAGGTGTGTGCCGTGTACCCAGAGATTCACATATCAAAGAAGTTGTAAAGTACCAATAAAACTTGAGAGGTTACATGTCTATTGACGCTTACTGAGTTGTTGTAGCATTATTAGTTACAGAGATGAAGTATCAATCAGAGCAATGATTTTGGTACTCGGTGTACGAGTATATCCTACGTAAAATTTACAAAATTTAGAATTGCACAGATCCTGACGTCACATTCGAATGTGCTTAGTTCGAGTGTACTGTCGTGAATTCCGTCTTTGGCTCTCCGAAATCTTTCCTGGTTGCTTGATGAATGGAGAATATGACGTTTCCGCGTCATAGCCTCCATGTTCACCGGACTTGAATGCTATCTTGAACACTTTCTAAGTGTGCGAGGTTGATTTTTACATCGATATAAGCACAATAAATTACGTCTTGTAATAATGTGACTCATATGTAAGTAAGTTTATATTATAACAAGCTTATAATAATTCTGAAAGAATGTTAACTGCCAGAATCTGCCCTTATAGCGGCTCGTAGGCCGAAACTATTTGGCGTGTAGACGTGTCAAGATACATCTAGTCCCTTACTTACGCATGCGTACGCACATATTTGAGTTCAAAACGCACGTGTGGGTGATTAATGGGCAGTTTAACAATAAATGCAGTAGTGCATACTAATAGGTAATGACTCTGTATGGAGTGAATGTGGTGTAGCATTACTTGTAATTTAAATTTACTCGACGATCCTCCACCTCAACAAATCGTTTTATGAATATATGATACTTTCGTGCAAACTGTCACGATTCGCAAGTGTATCCATCATTTTCGTTTCAATCGGCACGCAAGCAAGTACTCACAAACGATTCTGATCCATGATATTCGTAAAAGTTCTTTTCAGTAGGAACACAGGTATCAGAGTTTTTCGATATGAGACGAAACAGTGTGAAGCCTATGGAAATAACTTGATTTGTTTCAGTTTAAATAAATAAATAAATAAATAAATAGATAAATAAATAGATAAATAAATAGATGAATAGATGAATAAATAAATAAATAAATAAATAAATAAATAAATAAATAAATATTTCCAAATTTCCAAAATAATCTGGAGTTAAAAGTTAACGTAATATTATCTAAATTAACGAATTGAAAGCAACACTGAAAATTTCTTGCAATATTTCAGACGGATAAATGGACAGCATTTTTAAACTAATTCGTTTGCTGTTCGTGTCAGCAAACTATTTCTAATAGAAATTTGATTCAGTCCTCCAATAGAACAATCCTCTGGTTGAGTGGAAGAGAAGGCCTCACGGCGTAACTCTGCCAGAAGAAATAAAGCATTATTACTATTATTATTATTATTATTATTATTATTATTAACTTTATTATTATTATTATTATTATTATTATTATTATTATTATTATTTATTTTTTTTTAATTAAACCGGCCAGAGGCCGTTTACTAAAGTTATCTTTGCTTTCTGTTTACTTTTTCGTTTGTTTCCTTTGTTTTACTTATACTAATACAAACACAACACCCATGCCCGAGGCGGGACTCGAACCCACAACCCTTCGGACCAAGCGATAAATACATGCTGTGCCCCTACCGCTTGAGCCATCCGGGCCGGCTAATAATAATAATAATAATAATAATAATAATAATAATAATAATAATAATAATAATATTGTTTATTGCCAGAAAAATACAATACAAAGAAATTATAAATTTACAAAATTGTGGCACTCAAGCTAGTGCAGGACAAAACAAATATGTTAATAGGTAAAACGTACAAATTGTATTTAAATAATTATATATCTTTGTGTAAAATTGTTGTATGTAATGTGTCTGTGATCTATTATATATAATAAACCAAACCAACGTTGAAATTGTGGCACTCCCATGAAAGAGAGAAAGTGTTCTTATGCTCAAGGAGGATTTGGTACATGATAAGTTTACATACATAAATTACAACATTATAACATCTAAAAATTAGTAATTACGCATAACAAATGCTTGCATACATTTTTAAATTTCAAATTGTTGGAGGTAAATAGACGTGGATATGTCTTTATAATTTGTTATAAATTCTAGGGACGATATTAGTTATATAGTTGAAAGCAGTGATCGTTGAACACTTGTGTTCAAACAAACGTATTGTATCCATCCATACCTTTGGTTTTGTGTTTGTGAGCATATGATCTGAAATATGTGTGATTTTTATGTACGAAATTTAATAATGCATTGATATAAATTTGATGTATTTTCAAGACTTCAAATTCTAAAAACAATTTTTCGGTAGGATAATCAATAGGATTTTTAGACACATTTTAATTATTCTTCTCTGTAATAAATCTAGTGGATTAAGGTTAGTTTTATAACTACTACCCTTTCCTAATATTCTATATTGAATTATATACTGCAATAAGGCAAGGTGAACTGTACATAGTATATCCATTGGTAAGTAATTTTGTTTCTGAACAAAGTATATATAATTATACGTTCTTTATTAGAAACTTAGTTGATTTGTTTGTCCCATTTCAGATGTTTATCAATAATGATTCCTAAACACTTAACCTTGAAGATTCATTTATAATTGAACAATTACAGCAAATTGCAGGACAACCAAAATTGGCATGTATTCACGTTAATGAATATGAAATTAATATTAGAGGACCAACTTTTTTTGGATAGATATTATATCCCTAATAACACTATATTTTTACTTACGGATATGTTATGCAAGTTTCATAATCTTATATATTGAACCAAAGTGAAATACAGCTGGAGGAGTTTTTTCAATTCTATGTCAACACTTATTTTGATTTTTTGGGCATCCAGAAGTGTATATTTAAATTTTTTAGATTTTGAATTTAATTTTGAAGCATACTAGGTAAAGAAGTTTGTTTATAGATATCTATTACTAGTTAGAGTAAGGCGAGAACTTTGAGAGTAGATATGTTGTGATTGCAAATTACAGGTAACAGTATGAATGTGACAGTGTGTAATTTGATACGTACATGCGTATTGAAAACTGTAATCATTTTAAATGTTGCATAGCTAATGCAAGCAATTATCAATTATTTTCACCCAGTTCCATGTAAAAAAGGCGACAAGGGCTTCATGGGATCCCTGCATTACTCGACCGAGGCGAGTGGAGTCGCGGGCGTAATGTGAACTATCGCAATGCGATATTACGAACGCAGGAGCAGTAGCGCCACGGCTCCGGGCTGCAGGACTCCACTGGCCTTGGTCGAGTAATAAATGAGCCGTTCAGAGCAAAAGTGGTGTAAGTCAAAATTGGGTAATGAGGTTTAAAGTAAAAATTCTGTAAAATACAGCGCAAAGTAGCAATTAATATGTCCTTCTTGCTATCCACTGACTACTAATAGTGTAAATAAATTGAATATTAATTGCTTCTTTTTGCTGTATTTTACAGAATGTTTACTTTAACCTTCATTACCCATTTTTGAATTACACCACTTCTGCTCTAAACGGCTTAATTATGTGAAATTTTTTTGTTCTCTGTTGGGTGTTATTGTGATATTTAATTTTTAACGAATTGGTTCTCATTTATAAGGATTGTCATTTGTGAGTGAAATAAATTTAATTAATGTAATTTATTTCCTTATTGAATATATGAGGCGTTTAGTTGCAAAATCAGATATATTACTAAAACATAATTTTTCAGTATGAAGGAAAAACGTTTGCAAAGAACCAAGGATTTGCAACCAATACTATTCTTTCATCATACAAATCCATGTGATGTATCTGGCTTTGGGGCATAACAGTGCTATAGCACTTGTAGAATCATATGAAGATATGAAATATAACATTAACTCATTTTCGAAAAAAAGTGATGTATCTGTTTTTGCAACTACACGCCTCATATGGCATACATCAGTACAAGAAGGACAAGAAGGCCTACAATGTATTAATCTTAATTGGTTTTTTGTGGAGCCGTTAATATGGGTCTGTGACAAGAGAAATAAATATAATCCGTGTAATAAAGTACCGTAAGTCTAACCCTCTATCAAACGCCATATATGTATCAGTCTGTCCGTTACTAAGCAATTGAAGTCAGAATAATGTGACGTAATTCAATTCCGTTGCTGAGCACGTGACGTCAGATGTTAATACTTCCGTAACATTTTATTTTATTGACTCTCGAGGATAAAAGTTTCAGGTTAAAAATCCAATTGAAACTGTGTAGACATCACTAAGCATGCTTAGTTGGAAGTTAAAATTATTTACAGTAATGACATAAGAGATCTGAGATTTATTTTGACTATTTCGTGAATAAAATAAAAATGTAAATGAAATATACTGGTACTTGAAATTCCTCTAATTATATATTTATGAAAACTTACCTATTCCGACTTTTGTGAAGTTGAAATAAATGAATATCGATTACTGCAATAAATTTGATGTTATTCAGTAATGCCAATTGAGAAAAGCGAAATACGAGTTTAACAATGTTAATTATATGTACTGCGCTTTTCTCTTTTTATTATAATAGAAATACTTCTTTATCTGCTGAATCATAATTTAATTTAAACCTTTTATTATATAATTAAAATAACCTGATTAATACATTAATTAAATGAACAATTGTTGAAAACAGAGTTATAAAATCTGAATAAAGGAGTGTTATTTTATTTAGGTACAATGGACATTGAATTAGAAGATGAAGATGTAGATATGGAAGTAGGATTTCGTTTTTTATTTAGTATTTCATCATTACATTAATGAATTCATACTCAGAGATTTATGGGGAAACAGGCGACACTGACTAAACAAAAGAACGACTATGCGATAAATTGATTGTGGCAAATCGAATTGCAAAAATTATCGTGATGTATGACTGTGATTGGTTGGAATTCAAAATTCCATTACATTTAATTGGCCGAAAATGGAATGACGACATCTGAACGAAATAGTCATAGTATCATCGCATCATTATAATCTCCATTATGTTGGCTAGCAGAATGTTAGTTCATTACGTTTTCGTCCATTCGTAATTTGGTCCTAATTTTACGTTTGCTCAGTTATATGTTTGTCCTGCATCAAATTTTGTCCACAAATGTTTCGTCTATGTCATTTTAGTATTATATGAAATTTCGTCCTGTATATAGGTATTTTGCCCTTACCTGATTTAATCCAAATTTATTTACTTAAAAATTTCGTAGCTGTGTTTATTACAGAAAAAGAATCACAGAACTAAACATGAGATTTATTTTCAGTTATTTCAAAGAACAAAGATCATGCATTCATTGCAGCTATTTCTCAGAAAGTGCAATTTCCTTCTTTAATTTTCCTCTTCGGAGTTCTGCGGGTTGCTGTGTGATTTCACTACAGTTTGACCGATTCTCGCATCGCCAATATATCCTGGTTCGATTCTTATTATAAGAGTAGTGTTGATAACAGTAGCCGTCTTTTATGAGCAGTGGTTTGTTCCTTTTTGAAGTAATAACTTTGGGGTCCATATCTGATATAGTAATTTTAAGTGAAACGTTGTATGCATTTCCTTAAAAACACCTGTCCATTTTTTAGTTCTCCATTATTTGGTATTATATTGTTGATATTTGTTTAAAATGTGCTTCTAATGTCTGAATATCCAAAATCAATAACGATTGGGCAATATGTATAATGGACTAAACTTTTGTGCGCTAAAAACTTTCTGGATGAAATTTACTCTTGGATGAAAGTGCTATGGACTTATTCCACTGGAATTAAAAGTGTTGGTCATAGAAATTTGGACGAAATATTGTATTGGACGAAAATGTTTGGACAAACATTCCTGAAAGCTAATGGAACGTGTGAAGTGGACAGACAGAATGTGAAATGAAGCTGTGTTGGAAAGAGTGGGTGAAGAAAGAATGATGCTGAAACTGATCAGGAAGAGGAAAAGGAATTAGTTGGGTCACTGGCTGAGAAGAAACTGCCTACTGAAGGATGCACTTGAAGGAATGAAGAGAAGAGTTCGAGGCAGAAGATATGAGATGATAGACACCATTAAGATATATGGATTATACGCGGAGACTAAAAGGAAGGCAAAAAAAAGGAAAGATTGGAAAAAGCTGGGTTTGCAGTGAAAGATCTGCCCTTAGGCAGAACACTATGAATGAATTAATAATCTTCCAGGTATGTTAGTCTAAATGTAGCAAACAAATGAATATCGTCTGTGAAACGTTCCTAATCAGAAACTTTCAGAGGTATCGTGATCTTTTTCTTCGTTGTCGGCTGTTTTAAAATTCACAATCAGTCCTGAAATATTTTGTATACATTTTCTTACTTTTGTAGATATTTTGTAAATTGTAGTCGCTGTACAATTGAGTTATTTTGCTATTTAACAAAGTGTATACAGTTATTCATTTGAAAACTTGTGTCTCAGATTGATAGAAAAAAGTTTCAAGGCTTGATAAGATATACGTGCACTGCTTACAACAAATTAATTAAAGTTAGTCGTCATTGTGTGAACTGTAAAGCCTTTTTCTCTTCTTTTTTGCGTTTGTAACATTTTGTCGTTCAGCTGATGCATCTTCACGAATCTACAACCGTGTGTGTTGTATACTTAATAACATCCACGTATCTCTGTTATGCACTAAAGACGTTAAGCCGAGAGATAAAAAAAGAGTTGGCCACTCTCATTAGACGTCACTAATGGGCAGAGGCAAGCACCAGCAAGGCGAGAAACTGGAAGTCTACTACTGCTGCACATACAATTACCAGCAGACACGAAATATTGGGCGCAATGTGGTAAAATGTACGCAGCGGAGAATGTCTCGTATAATTGCGTAATTTGCAATTGAATCATGCTTGATGATGGTGTAAGTAAGGATGAGCTCTAACCACAATCACTTGTCTGACTGAGAAGACAAGCTGCTCCCAAGGAAGGGCGATAACCGAGCCTGTGGTACATGGGATTGCTGCAATTGAACATTGCGAAAGAGTATTTCAGATTTTACCTATGGGATTCAACAATAACAGAAGTGAGACAAGATACTGTAATTCGATGTATTTTTAGGATTCTGAAGTCTGTATGTTGCCATTCGCTTACAAAGTTATATTCCAAAAATGAAAATAACTTACAAAACATTTTACACGAGTATAATGTTAATCGTATAGGCCAGTTTCTAATCTGATGTTTTTCCAATTCACTGCGGATTAAAGCAAGGAGATGCACTATCACCTTTACTTTTTAACTTTGCTCTAGAATATGTCATTAGAAAAGTTCAGGATAACAGAGAGGGTTTGGAATTGAATTGGTTACATCAGCTTCTTGTCTATGCGGATGACGTGAATATGTTAGAAGAAAATCCACAAACGATTAGGAAAAACATGGAAATTGTACTTGAAGCAAGTAAAGCGATAGGTTTGGAAGTAAATCCCGAAAAGACGAAGTATATGATTATGTCTCGTGACCAAAATATTGTACGAAATGGAAATATAAAAATTGGAGATTTATCCTTCGAAGAGGTGGAGAAATTCAGATATCTTGGAGCAATACTTTTTCATTCATTCATTTATTTTATTCCATAGGTCTTACATGAGCAATGAAGCTTTAAGATGTGGAACATGTCAACATTTTACAATATTACAATTACAATTTTTACTAATTTTTATAGTTTTACAATTTAGTAATTTTCTACAATTTTTACAATTTTGTACAATTTTTTTACATTTTGGCGAGATGTAGTGAGTTGAGATGAGGTCCGAGGATTCGCCAAAATATTACCCGGCATTTGCCTTTTCGGTGGGGGAAACCTCGGAAAAACCCAACCAGGTAATCAAATCAAAGTGGGTAATCAAATCAAAGGGGTTGATGCCAAGGACTCGCCATAGACCATCCGGCTTCAGTCCCATGGCTGGGGAAAACCTCCGAAGAAACCAAACTCCAAAGGGGGATCCAACCCAAGCCCGAACGCAGCTCCGGATCAGCAGCCCAGCGAGTCTGCCGACTGAACTACATCGATGGCTCTACTAAAAGTATACAATACATAGCCAATCAGATTATTAAATTTACAAACGCAAACGATCATTCATAAGTTGAGCTATATTATAATACAAAACAAGTTAATTAAATTTAAGGCATAAACAATTCAACCAGTTGTGATATACAGAAATTGATAATACATATCATGCAAACTACTTCAAATTACAAACACAAACAATTTATCAGTAGAGCTATATAGATTACTATTCAATTTAAAGCATATACAATTCATCGGCCACAACTATACAAATATATTTTACTTATTTATTTATATTATTATTTTTTTTTATTTTAATATTATATCTGAACTGCGACCGAGCACGAGCGCTGCTCATTCGGTCTCAAATTTTGTTAATACTACTGTATCTTCTTTTTATATTGCTTGTATTATTTTATTTGTATTTATCTTTGTTTGTTTTTGTAATTATATTTCTTTATTCTGTATATTTGAATTTAAATAAATAAATAAATAAATAAATAAAATATACAATACAAAGTAGCATACTTTCATTAAGCTATACAAATTTGTGCAATTAATATCAAGTAGATTAATTCAATTTATAATCATAAACAATTCATCAGTTGAGCTATACATATTACCATTCAATTTACAGTAGGTCTATATACAATTCATCAGTAGAGCTACACAGACTAGTAATCATTTTAAGAACATATACAATTCATCAGCCAAACTATACAAACATATACAATCAAATTAGTTCCATTTACAAACTTATTTTCGTTAAGCTATACAATTCATATGAAGTAGATTAATTCAATTTATAAGCTTAAACAATTCATCAGTTGACCTATACAGTATACTATTCAATTTACAGTACATACAATTCATCAGTTATGCTAAACAAAAAATACAATACATAGTAAACAGATTAAGTCAATATAAAAACATATTTTAATTGAGCTATATAAAATTGTACATGTCATTTAAGTAGAATAATTCAATTCACAAGCATAAACAATTCATCAATTGTGTAGAAGGTATGAGTATGTAGAAATTTGGTTAATTCTTTTCTGAACCTTTTCTCGTTGTTCTTCAAATCTTTAAGATAATTAGGCAGTGCATTGAAGACTGTTATACATGAATAGCGAACTCCTTTTTTAAAACAGCTTAGACTAACAGAGGGTAGATGAAGATCTGATTTATGTCTTGTATTAAAATGATGAATGTCTTGATTAGTACTGAATTTATCTTGGTTCTTAATATACAGCATCATTAGAGAAAGAATGTATTCACAAGGTAAAGTCAAGATTTCTAAGTTTCGGAAAATATTTTTACATGAGGTCCTTTTATACACACCGGCCATTATTCTTATAGCTTTCTTTTGTAAAACAAAAACGTGTTTAGCTTCAGACGAGTTACCCGAGAATATTAATCCATATTTCATTACAGAGTGAAAATATGCAAAGTATGACATTTTAGGTAAGTTTATATCACCAATAGTAAATAAGGATCTTAATGCATAACAGGCAGAGCTCAATTTACGAGTAATACATTCTATATGCGTTTTCCAGTTCAAGTGATTATCCAATTCTAAACCAAGAAACTTTGTGCTTATAGATTCTTTGAGATGAGTTCCATTTAATCGAATAC
The DNA here is from genome assembly GCF_040183065.1 of Periplaneta americana. Taxonomy (NCBI): domain Eukaryota; kingdom Metazoa; phylum Arthropoda; class Insecta; order Blattodea; family Blattidae; genus Periplaneta; species Periplaneta americana. The sequence continues at coordinate 79,194,651 of NC_091123.1, read as the reverse complement.
TGTAGGAAACCTGAGCACTATTGTGTGTACTAAATTTGACTGCACTGGTTTTATCAACATTAAGTGCTAGTTTATTTGCATGGAACCATTCATTAATTAGATTCAGCACTGTATTAGAAGTGTTTATAAAATGATCGTATTGTTTGCTTGAAATAATTACACTTGTATCATCTGCAAATAAAATTACATGGGATGAATTGTTTATGGTCAAGGCTAAATCATTAATATAAACTAGAAACAACAATGGACCTAAAATTGACCCCTGCGGAACACCATGTTTAATATTTCTAAATTCTGAATAAGTAACTTTATGACTATTTGGTACATTTATTTCTACCTTTTGTTTTCTATTTGATAAGTACGGTGTAAACCAACCCAACATCTCATCTTTAATACCATAAAACTTCAATTTTTTTACTAATATACTATGGTCTACACAATCAAATGCTTTAGCCACGTCACAAAAAATCCCACCTACATGTAGTTTCGAATTTACTGAATTTAGTATTTCATCCACCAAACTAAAAGCAGCATTCTCTGTCGATTTTTGTTTTCTAAATCCAAACTGTTCTAAAACTAATATATTGTTAGACTCCAGGTAATGATATAATCTATTATACATAACTTTCTCAAACACTTTTGAAAATGTTGTTAATAATGATATGGCTCTGTAATTAGCAATAGTACATTTATCTCCCTTTTTGTTATTGGTTTTACTATTGAATATTTGAGTCTTTCTGGAAAAATACCACATTGTATTGACAAATTGCATAGATAGCTTAACGGAGGGGATAATATTTCAGAACAAGCTTTCAGAACTTTACTTGGAATTTCATCATATCCAGAGGAATATTTTGTTTTTAGTTGTTTTATCACATGCATGATTTCTGCTGCGGTAGTGGGAATAAATTTGAGACCTAAAAACTCAGTGTTAAATGCATCAGTTAGGTAACCAAGTGCAGCATCTTCTGCACAATCTTGAATGTTTAAGTTCTGAATAATATTTATATAGAAGTCGTTAAAATGATTTGCAATTGATTTTGGCTTATCTATTTTACTATCATTGATTTTAATGCAAGTAATATTTTCACTCTTTGAATATCGATTAGTTTCATTTTTAATTATATCCCAAATAGTTTTAATCTTATTATCTGAATTTTGTATTTTTTCATTCAGATACATTTTCTTTGCATCTTTTATAACTTTTGTCAAAGTTTTACAGTAGTAATTAAGAACATGAGGATCATCACTATTCCTACTCATTAAATATAGATTCCTTTTTCTAGCACATGATATTTTAATTCCCTGAGTTATCCACATGTTTTTACTTTTATATTTTTTCACCACCTTGACTGGAAAACATTCATTGAAATAATTCGTAAATGTAGTGAAAAATGCATTAAATTTAGTATTAATATCAATGGTATCGGTACTATATACATTTTCCCAAGATTCATTTTGTAGACATGTATTTAAATGATGAAGAGATTCAGCATTTATAATCCTTTTTTTTATTTTTAGATTAATACTTTGGAATTTTTCACTCATATTGAAAACACTTAGAATTTGTGCGTCGTGATCAGACAGGCCATTGACTAATGGTACTGTTGAATAGGAATTCAATCTACTTTTATCTATAAATATATTATCAATGGCAGTACTACTTCCAGCTTGTGTTCTGGTTGGAAAACTTACTGTGTGACTAAGATTATAAGTTTCAAGAAGTGAGTTTAATTTTCTTTTACGTGAGCTTTCTGATAGATAATCTATGTTTATGTCACCACAGATTACAAATTCGGTATGTGGTTTATAAAGTCTTTCAATAATAAATCTAAGTTAGTTTTAAATTTCTTATAATCTCCCATTGGCGCCCTATGAACACATAAGATAATTAAATTTGATATCTCATAACCAATTTGTATTCCACAGATTTCAATATCTTGTTCAAGGCAAAAATCAGATATATCAATTTTACTAAATAATAGATCCTCTCTGATAAAAATACAGGCACCCCCTTTTTGGAAGACATGTCTACAGAAATGAGAACCTAATACATATCCATGTAAAGACAGTTGTAGTATTTCCTGTTGCTTCATATGATGTTCAGTTATACATAATATCTGAGGTTTATGCTTTTGAGTTGCTAAAGAAGTGATCAATTCATCAGTTTTTTGTTTTAATCCTCTAATATTTTGATGAAAAATAGTGAAGTTACTGTGTTCATTACTAGAAACATCAGAGCATTTACAATTTAGTTGAACTTGTTTCAAACACCTTACTGGTGGGAGGTAACAACTATAAGTGACACTCGGGAGGAAATTAAACGCAGAATAAATATGGGAAATGCGTGTTATTATTCGGTTGAGAAGCTTTTGTCATCTAGTCTGCTGTCAAAAAATCTGAAAGTTAGAATTTATAAAACAGTTATATTACAGGTTGCTCTGTATGGTTGTGAAACTTGGACTCTCACTTTGAGAGAGGAACAGAGATTAAGGGTATATGAGAATAAGGTTCTTAGGAAAATATTTGGGGCTAAGAGGGATGAAGTTACAGGAGAATGGAGTAAGTTACACAACGCAGAACTGCACGCTTTGTATTCTTCACCTGACATAATTAGGAACATTTGACGTTTGAGATGGGCAGGGCATGTAGCTTGTATGGGCTAATCCAGAAATGCATATAGAGTGTTAGTTGGGAGGCTGGAGGGAAAAAGACCTTTGGGGAGGCCGAGACGTAGATGGGAGAATAATATTAAAATGGATTTGAATGAGGTGGGATATGATGATAGAGAGTGGATTAATTTGCACGAGATAGGGACTAATGGCGGGTTTATATGAGGGCGGCAATGAACCTCCGGTTCTTTAAAAGCCATTTGTAGTAAGTAAGTATAATTTTAATGATGAGCATAATTTTAGAACTTCAAGTCTAAAATGAAAATTTGGTTTTTGGAAGGAATCGTTGTATTAGGTTTAAAATGGTTCTAATGACAGTCATAGATCGTGTTTTCAGGTTCATTTATTTAGTTTACGGGAATAGGCCTTATGGAAACAGGGAAGATTTAAAATTAAATTGAACACATCAATCATCACCACCATCATCGTCATCATATCATGTATTAGTTTTATTTATTGAGTACATCGCCGTTCTCTATTGAATGTTGTTTAATCGATGACTTTATGTAGTCATCACATAGATACTTATTAATGGAGAAAAATTATTTTCGGCGCCAGGAATCGAACCCAGGACCCTCAGCTTGGCGCGCTGAGTGCTCTTACCATCTGAGCTATACCGGGATCCTATCTGCAGATCAGCCGAACTCTCCTCCTTTTTTATAGTCAGTGGCCTACTGCCTGCATTTTAGACATATATGTCGTATATTCAGGAGCGCATATTTTAATGAATTTGTGGCCATTTACACAACAGTTTTAGATCACTGTTAACATTGATTGAAATACCGGGTGTTTTAGAACCACCTGTATCAGGCTTTTTTTGTCGAAAACTATATGATAGTCTACTGGTTGTTCATAAAAAAATATAATAACCGAAACCTATGTAAAGAATCGATTGGTGGTAGTACTATTTTCCGTAACAAACCTGAAGTAGGAGTATCTGTGGTCAACTTCGAAATTTCAAATGAGAACATAGGTCATTGAAGGTACCATTGGAAACTACTTTTAAAAATAAATAACTTTCACTCAAACTTTTTTTTTTCTAACTTTTATTGTTTACTCACAAAACAACAAAAATGGTATCTCCTCAGAAATGCTGTACGTTGTTTATGTACGTACTGTGCCGGTAGTACGTACATGGTAATTGTAAACACTGCAGGTCTTGAAACAATGTCACTTTCCACTGTCTTTTACTTTGCATAGTAACCGTGAATTTTGTTTATTCGTCCATATCACGTCGTCTCTCTGTGGATTTGCTATTTGAAAAATGTAATTCACAACTGATGAAGAATTCGACATGTTTATGGTACTTGGAGAATGCCATCGGAATTGCAGAGAAGCAGCACAAGTTTACGCAGAGAATTTTCCATTGTGCGGCCATCATTCGTACAATATTTTTGATATTTTTTGTTGAGAGCTTCGTCGTCCTCTATTGAATGTTGTGTAATCAATGATTTTATGTAGTCATCACGTAGATACTTATTAATGTAGAAAAATTCGTTCCGGCACCGGGAATCGAACCCAGGACCCTCAGCTTGTATATACAAAGGAGAAGAGTTCGGACGACGCTGTGGATCGGATCCCGACATAGCTCAGTTGGTAAGAGCATTCAGCGCGCCAAGCTGAGGATCCTGGGTTCGATTTTCGGTACCGGAACGAATTTTTCTCCATTAATAAGTATCATGTAGGCTACTAGGCTGGTTGACGTGTTCCTACTCCTCAATTCATATCACATCATCTTCCCCATGTTCGTCCTCTCTTCCGTCTTCTCTTACGTTCGTAGACAAGCAGATTATTGTTATTATTGTATATTATATATCACTGCCACCGGGTGTATACCCAATTGTAGTGTTTAATAAATACATGCATATATACAAGCGATGTTTTCGCTATTATCTCTTCTGGCATGCGTTGTAGATACCAATTACATTTACAAAGAAATAACTGGAACAAAATAAAAGAAGTGTTTCATTTCATTTATTATATTCCTTAGATCTTACATGAGCAATGAAGCTTTAAGAAGTGGAAGAAGTCAAAAAATGTATTATACTACAATTACAATTTTTACAAATTTTTACAATATATAGGATATCTAAAGATGGTGAAGGAATGTGTTAGTATGGACCAAATGAGAAATAATGCTGTTATAAGTTGAATATTTAGGCCTTTTTAATAGAAAAAAGGAGCGTTTTCTGCAGACATCTGGGAAGGAACTAACGTAAGGAAGAGAATAGTGATCTGCTTTGTGTGGAGTATGTCATTGTTAGGGAACAGAAATATGGACATTAACGACGAAGTGAAGAGAAGCAAATGGAAACATTTGGAACGTGATATGGAGAACAAAGGAGCGTATGAAATAGACAGAAAAAAATAATAAATTGAGCTGTATTAGAAAGAGTCGGTGAAAAAAGATTAATGTTGAAAATGAGAAGGAAGAGAAGAAGAAATTGTCTTGGTCACTGATTAAGAAAAAACTTCCTACTGAAGGATGCACTGGAAGAAATGGTGAAAGGGGGGGGGAAGTTCGGGACAGAGATGATAGACAAATTAAGATACATTAATCATAGCGGAGACTAGGAGGACGGCAGTAAATAGGAAAGATTTGAGAATGCTTGGTTTGCAGTGAAAAATCTCCCTTTGGGTAGGAAATAATGAATGAATGAAAATAAAAACTGGTACTTTGTCTTATATTTTATTTATCACGCAGTGAATTACTCCTAAGTTAATATTTTTATTATAATTTACTTTATAGGAAGTATTACTCAAACTCTAGGAAATAACATAAACTCATTAGCAAGAAATCTACACTATTACCACAGTCTAGTATATACAGTCATGAAGCTCAATACGAAGGAAATATGCATCCATAGATAGTTGCTAACCACTAGAATCGCTACTATCGCCTCATCACAGACAATGCGAAATAGTACCGGCACAGTCTATTGTTCCTAGTACCCTCAACAACTCAAGCTTCGTGACTGTATATACCAGACTGTGCTATTATCTTCAATATCAATATTAGCGGCAGTAGTAGCAGGAAGAAAAAGTTTAGGCGAGACCGCATGGCGTATTCCGACTTCAGAGGGTAATTTCGTTCATCCAACAATAATTGTTTTTGATAGTCTATGTACTCCCATTCTTTGAATATGTTCATACTAATTTTCTTTTTGGTTTTGTATTCGGTAAGATAAATTGTAAATGTCCGACTGTTCTCTTCATGCCTCCATTCCTCTGATGGTCCAATAACGTATAGCCAGTTAGACTTACAAGGAATTTCATTTCACTTATTTGTAATTTTTTGTTGGCAGTTCTGTTTAGTGACAAATTTTGGCAAGTGGTACGGCTAAGTTTTCGTAAAATTTCAACTGGGGTTCTTTTAAATTTAATTTTTAAACATACCTTACGACAAATTGTTCCACGCATTTTCTGAAACTTGTTTAGCAATCTTGTTATTTATATAATTTTTTATGTATGACAAATTGCAAAGCAAGTATTGAAATTATGAAACTTTCCTTATTTTATCATTATCTATGAATTACGTATCTATAATCTATTCTTCAAATCATAACATTGAGATATACAGGGTGATTCACGAGGATCTACCGTCCTTTACGGAGCTTATTTCCGAAGACATTCTGAGCAAAAAATGTCATATAAACATGGGTCCTATTCTCAATATTTACAGAGTTACTTTTCGTTATTGGAACGCATAGCTGTGATCGCGTGATCTTGGTCAGCGTGCAGTCAGCAGCCAGCGCGACCGCTACGGAAATCAAATATAGTCGTATACAGTTACGTAGAGCGACGAGTGCCGTTCACAAGCGTGCGGCCAAGTGTACTCAAGCGGACGGCGACATTTTTTAAAATGTTCTGTAAACTCTCCAAGACTGTAAATTAGGATACAAAATTGAACTGCAAATAATGAAGTCGGTGGAAGTGATGTGATTTGTAATAATTATTGTGATAAGTACGTAAGAATAATGTAATTTCCTAGCTAAAAATAGAAAAAGATGTCTGTACGAAGCAACTAAGAAGCTCACAGCACATTTTTAGCTTCATAATATTTGCCAGTTAAAGAAATGATGCTCCTGAATGGTTCATTCTCTTTTTGTATTATTCTTTTATGTTAAAACCAAAGAAAAACGTATTTTACAAACAACTTTAAATTAGTGTAACTCTGAAAATATTGAGAATAGGAACTATGTTCATATAACTTTTTTGCTCAAAATGTTTTCAGAAATAAGCTCCGTAGAGGTCGGTAAATCCTCGTGAATCACCTTGTATTTCATTAACATATCACGTTTCCCATTCGCGGCCTCTCGTTTTTATCTATATTCGCTTATGCACCATTGACGTTAGTGCTGTATATGATTGTTCACAGATTATTTTTTATTGAGTTTAAAATTAATTTTCAATTTAAATAAAGAGTTGATGCTCTAATAGGAGTAGAGTTTTCCTAACCACAGTAATTTCTTAATAGAAAAGGTGTAAAAAATCTCGTGCGTTGACGATAAAATAAAATAAATCACTATAGATGTGTCTCTGATACAATATCAAAGCGAATGAAGACACAAATTAAGTTTAAATAGTAATATACACAAATTAATAGTAGGCATAACATTCGAAATTCTAGTTTTGTAATAATATAACATTTTATTTTCATAGTAATGTTAGAAATGTTTTATTGTAATACTTTGGCCACATCTGTACGTTGTGCTGAGTACTATTATGAACCATTCCTCAGCAAAAAACTTAATTGTTAGCCAGTTCTTCGTATTGAAAACGTAAACGGAACTTGAGAGTTGTAATCGTAGCATATAATTTAGTGGTTGTTTCTGTGGGTATGATATACGAACCGCTGATTTAAACAATGTCTCACGTTAAAGAAATGAAATCGATATAGCTACAAGGAGGAAGTCTGCCTTAGCGTATAACTCCTTGCACCATATTAAAGTAAGAGGCATGATAATACACCTATTCTAGGAATTCCAGCTAAAAAAGGAAAACAGAAGACGTGACCTAGACTATGAGATTACTTTGGAGCAATTTGAATTAAGGTAATTGCATTTTATTCTCTTATATCGGGAAAGCATCTATAAAATTTCTTCTGAAAGCAGTTATAATTAAGATAACGTTTTCTGCCCTTCTGTACCTGTGAATTGATTACACATTTTGATATATAGGCCTAATTATGTTTTGTTACCGCTCAAAAAGTAATTTTTTGCTTAAAGAATTCCAATAAAGCCTGCCTACTGATGTATATAAAAAAAAAGTCTTGATTTAACATTAAGCAACCTTTTTTAAAATAATTAAGTTCCATTTCCAATTGCAATGCTTTTTTAAAATTTAATTCACCATGAAAGCGTTTATGAACTAATAGCGTTGGAAGGTCAAGATGTTATGTATAGAACGGTATTGATAGTGATTTAACAGTTTCACATAGGCTTATTCGTCACGGTTTCAGTATCAGAGCATTGAAGATCTCTGATATCCAGTTCACAGTTCAGACATTAATCCCATCTAAAAATTCTGAAACTTCAAGGCGATGAGGATTTTCAAATGAAAACCAAACTAAGGTGAATAGAAGTTGTTGATCACTGATATGATATGATATGATATGATATGTGATGTGATGTGATGTGATGTGATGTGATGTGATATATGATAATATGATATGATATGATATTCATTCATTCATAGTGTTCTGCCCAAGGGCAGATCTTTCACTGCAAACCCAGCATTCTCCAGCCTTTCCTATATTCTGCCTTCCTTTTTTGTCTCCTCATATGATCTACATATCTTAATGTCGTCTATCATCTAATATATTCTTCTACCCCGAACTCTTCTCCCGTTCACCATCCCTTCCAGTTCATCCTTCAGAAGGCAGTTTCTTCTCAGCCAATGACCCAACCAATTCCTTTTTCTCTATCTGATCAGTTTCAGTTTCAGCATCTTCTTTCTTCACTCACTCTTTCCAACACAATTTGATTTCTTATTCTGTCTGTCCACTTCACATGCTCCATTCTTCTCCATATCCACATTTCAAATGCGTCTATTCGTTTCCGTTCATTTCGTCGTAATATCTATGTTTCTGCCCCATACAATGCCACACTCCACACAAAGCACTTCACTAGTATCTTCCTCAGTTATTTTTATAGAGGATATGATATGATATGATATGATATGATATGATATGATATGATATGATATATGATATGATATGATATGATATGATATGATATGATATAAGCTATATAATATATTTCTCTCAACATATTCGGCCATGCTGATCCTTCACATTTTTGTGTCTGGCCAGCAGTCCCTTACTCACACTATTTACATCTTAAAACACAGACGTATCGAGACCTTAATACCTGTTCTTTATCATGTCTTTCGTGTCCATTCATGTTCACTTATTCCTCCTTGTAATTTATCACTCTTATTATCCTACTTCACTTCTCTTATTCTGAGCTACACTCAATAACTATTCCTACTAATTTTCTCATTCAACTTCAGTTCCACCTTTCTCCTAATTAACTAATTAATTCTTTCTGTAAATAACATAAACACATTTAAACTTATTTATTATTGAAGGCTATTTGTTGACTATTTCAGGAAAAACATAGCCTATTATTAAATTCGTTGTCTAAACACTTCCAACACAATCGCATTAGCGCTCGTGCCTTAGAACATTGGTTTCACTTGATTTGTAACATGATCTTAGAATCCACTGTTCAAACAAAACAATTCCATAACCCTGAGAAAAAGTGATCTGTTCAATTCCATTTTTCCATTTGTAAGTAACCCCGCTATTATTGTTGATCACTGATGTTTTACAGATTATCAAGAAATAATATAATTTACTGTTATATTGCATGCCTAAGAAACTAAATAATGAATATAAGAATAGTGTAGTTGTTCCTGTTTGAAAATATGGACGCACTGTAATTATTAGTTTTAAGACTCACTATGTTTAATATTCATCTTTCCTAATACATCTCACAAGTTAAGTAAGAAAATAAATATGATTTGCAGTTAACATGGTTGTAAACATTCTAGCAACATTGTAAATTTGAACATGCATTTGGTTGCACTTCATATTTTCATGTCGTCAACATTTCCTTTACATAATCCTCATACCATCTTATTCACATTACTATATTCATGGCATTATTAGATCTTCTTGTTATCATAGAAAAAAACCATGAGAATTTTCGAGATTATACATAAATTTATGAGTAAGATCAGTTGGGACAATAAAAAGACGCTTGTTTAAAGTCCGGTCCAGACGCAACAACTTGCTTGACGTTTTGCTTGCACATGCAAAACGTTGCAAGTTAGAAGGAGCGTGTGGACCGTAAAACTGAGTGATTTCTGGAGCTGAATGAAGACTGAACACTGAGTTAAGGCATGAGCTCCAGAGTATCACTTTCCGAGAACTGCACAAGTAAGTTGGTGTATGTGGACGCTCTTCTCCAATTTCTAGTCATGCCTCACTTAGTTGGAAAAACAGGAGAAATTAAATAGACAGTAAAACTTTTGGTTGAAATCGTTTCAAAAGTTAATTTTACACGCACAAATATAGACATCATTACTAGTTCCCTGCAATATTCGAACACGAGAGAGGCAATAAAGACTTTACAAACTTCGTATTATTCCATATGAAAAACTAATCACAAGATCTGTGCTGAAATCCTTAAGAGACTAAAACATACAGGGGTGGGAGTGGAGGACAGCGAATATTTATATAAAAATGTGGAACAAACACGACGGTCTCCTTCTGCAGAGCGAACATAGGCGAATATCGAACTTGGCCATACTCGACAAACCTGAGCCGAACATAGCGCCTGTAAAGTACGAAGCTATGATGAAACTTTCACTGGATTCGAAAGAATGAGCAAAGGTGGAATAGGAATCACTAATTTTGTTTTGGCTTCTCGAATTCATTGACGCAACGAACTCAATGATTTGAAGGAGAATTTGAAGATATATTTTACTCTTAATAATCCAGGAATATATGAAAAGAAATATGAGAGCTTTTATGAAATATGAACATTTTACCAAAATATTATAAAATAGGGACAATTTTTGACGTTAATAGCATTGTACACATTATGAATCTTGAAAGTCCTTGATCCTATATCGCTAACAGGAATGGTTTGGAATATGAAATTTCATTGAGACGTTCAGAGCTAAAGTAGATCAAGTCACAACTTTTCATAAATTGAGCTTAATTCATTTTCTGATTATCTGAAATTGGATCTTTTCCGAGCAGTAATGGATTCAAGTTAAGTAATGGATCAAGCCGGTAGGTGACACCAGTTCACTTTTGGCTCAGATTATTAGTTCACGTGTTCTCAGCCATAGTTGATCTAGTCACATCATAATTATTTATATTTTATTAATGTAGAATTTGAGAATGGAGCAATAAAATTATTGCTAGTGAAATTAGATAATCCACTAGAGCAAGTTAACTTTAAATCCTATTATCTCAAAACTACGTCTCATAGACTTGATCCACTTTAGCTCTGAACGCCACATATTTTGCAGTCACTAGCTCTCCAGAAGCCATTTCGTCGACGAATTAGACCGCTGTATAGTCTTTATAGATTTACTTCAACTTTTGAAAGAGAGCAAGACGCAAAAATACAAAGTAACTTAGCTCCTTCCATAGTGGATTCGTCAAAATTGAAGAGGAAAACTGTGCGAACATTGAGCTTTGTGGACGCTCCACAACTCCATCGATTTGCTTGACGACTTGGATGCGCAGTTTTACTTGACGACTTACTTGAGCGTCTGGACCTGGCTTTATATGAGTCACTTTATAGTTGATTATTCAAATTTCAGCGGTAATAATGAATTTATAATGAATTATGGCATATCTGTCCGTAAATAAAATGTTTAATTTGATTGTAATCTTATTACGTAAAGGAATATTATATTCTGTTCAAAATTCAACGAGATCAAGAACTAGTGTAAAATAATTACTGGTATCTTATACATATTGAAGAATTACTATTTAATTTTAAAGAAATAAAACATGTAATTTCTCATATCCTGTCAAATATTTTCAACAACTTTAAAAAGAGAGAAGCATTTTCATACGTAAAAATGATAATTCTTTATCTTCAATAGTTCTGAAGAGAAACATAGAATACGGCTTAGGAACTCATTTTATTTGTTGTTACGTTCCTATATTTCTTACGCTTTTATTTCCTCTTGTTGAAAATCCTGCAGCGTAACGCTTCTGAAAGCCGCACTCTTCGGATGATTCAATTGCATTTTCCCTTCTCACCGGACAATGCACCAACTACGAGAATAATTGAATGTAACGCAATAAAACTCCACTTCCCTTAAAGTATATCACAAATACTTCGGCTTCTGTTTCACGTATCAGCTTTGTTAAAGAAACCTCGACTTACAGCTTATAATTATATCTGCACTATTTTTGTGAAGACGCATTATGATAGGTCAATTAAAATTCATCTGAGCACATTTATTCCTTTTAAATTCTCTGTACAAGAAGTATATGGACAGAATTTTGATGGAGTAAATATCTACTTTTATATTTCATGTAAATAGATGTGTTTTGCATCCTAAGCAAAGTAGCATTTTTGACGTACAGATTGTCTATTCATACAAAATACAGGGTGATTCAAAACCTCTGCGACAAACTCGGAGGGGTGATAGATCTAACACTAAGGAACCCTTTTTGTGAAACAAACTATGTCTTTTGACAAACTCTGAGGGGTGATAGATCCTTTTTGTTAAACCCTTTTGACTCGTCGTTCCGAAGTTACCGTTGAAAATGTTTTTGCGCGGGCGTACGTCCATGTATGCGGATGTGTGCACACCTGTTTGTTTGTTGAGATGTTTGTAAGAGACGAGAAGGGTTGTTGTTATTTGTTTACGTTTAATGTTCAGTGCCTTTTCCTTTCAGTTCAGTGCAATCATCAATAGAGAATGGATATCTTCGCGGTCTTCCACCAATGCGCCGGGGACGAAGAGACCCATCGTCTCGAAGGCGCTGATAAAGTCGAGCAAACATTGTGTGGTGAGGGTGATTTCTGTTTTGAAACTGTTGTTGGTACATGTGGAGAGCTCTTCTTATTTTCGGCGAGCCTCCCCGTAACACATTAAAATCCATATCCATTCTCAGTTGATGATTAGATTGAACTGAAAGGAAAAGGTATTGAACATTACACATAAACAAACAACAACAACAACGTTCTCGTCTCTTACAAACATCTCAACAAACAAACAGAGGTGCACACATTCGCATACATTGACGTAGATCCTCGCAAAAACATTTTCAACGGTAACTTCGGAACGACGAGTCAAAAGGGTTTAACAAAAAGGATCTATCACCCCTCAGAGTTTGTCGCAGAGGTTTTGAATCATATATTTATAAATTATGCACTTTTAAATGTAATAATTTTACTCCACAAAAGTTATATAATTAGACACTGTTTTTACAATTTAATAGCATTTTTAGTTTATTTCAAATTGGCTCCATATGAGTTTCATGTCGAATTTTTCATACAAGAGAAATTATGAATGAAACAACCTCAAAAAATTTTGATTCACAATAATCATTATTACAGTATATGCAGAACTTGCTTAAAAGTAAGTATTAATCTATAGGCCTATATAAATCTTGAAATTTAAATGCTATATTTGGCAACAACTTAATCATTGAGGAAAGAAGGAAGAAGTAGTTTAAGTATGAAGTCAACCATTCAGAAATAGAAAGAATAAGCAAGTTTTCGTATTTTGTTCAGTTCACAGAATTATTTCATACCACATATGCTATCATTCTTAATCCAAAATTATGAAGGGTGTCCCAACAAGAACGCGGGATTTAATAATTTGAATAAATGCAACAAAAACAGATAACAGAACAGTAATACCGAAAATCCAACAATAACAAGACATTGTTGGGACATTGCGTCATAGTCTTGTTGGTTTGGCAGCGCTGTAATCTATTGTTACCCGTTTTTGTTGCATTTATTCACATTATCGAATCCGGAGGTCTTGTTGAGACACCCTTTAGTAAGCTCATCCTGCAAATGAATCATAATTTCAACCTGCAGATGCGGAGTTAGAAGCTTAGTGTGAATGACAACTGGTATTTGTTGCGAACTGCGCATGTGATGAGGTAAATCAAGTAAAGAGAGTTAGCTATTACAAAATACTGTTTCTCAAGTTCTGACGGTGGACATATATGCACATAGTTCAAATATGACCACCAGATGGCAACACCTGAATGAGGACTAACCGGTAGATGGCAGGAAAGTAGAAAATCCTATATTCCATTCCCATTAGATCGTCGCAATATAACATCGAAGTAAAAGTGATTATAAATGAAATAATATCATAATTAAGATAGAAATTAATATATATATATATATTGTTTTATTCTAGCTGTTAATATAAAGTATACAGATAACTGATGTACGTCTGAAAACAGGTTTCGCTCAGTACGGTGCCATTTGAAAAGTGATACGGTAACCACCAGCACGCTTGTCTGTGGGAGTTCATTTGGTTTTGCGATAAGTTTTATAAATTGTTCGACTGATGTCGCCACCGTCGGCAGTAACCTCTCGCGACTTGAGGATTAACTACATTACAGATGTAATTTATTGGCTTACCTTATAAGTGTCTGCAGTGCACATTCCACATCTTTTGAAAAGATTTATAGACATAGGCTACGCTAGGTTTCATCTCAATTGACAGAGTTGAACCTTAGGCACATGGTCCGTTTCATTCTATTTATGAATGACATTTATCTTATAATTAAGGACTGTTGTCACAACATGGTAGAGGTGATGGTAGTAGGAAGAAAAAAGTGCATAAGATTTGCAGGTGATATATCGTTGTTTACAGAAGAGGAGATGATACTGAGGGATGTGCTACTGGAGCTAAAGAATTGTGAACAATATGGGAAAGAAAGCTTGTAATAGAAGAAGGGGCATATTCTGTGGACTTAAAAAAATAAGGAATAGACTATGTTGTACGTAAATTAAAACATTTGATATATATATATATATATATATATATATATATATATATATATATATATATATATATATCTTTAAATTATTTATTCATTTTATATTACAGCAATATCAATCTTTTTTTCGGCCCATTCCAGAAATGCGTGCTAGGTCGAGCCTTTGCCTCCAGTTTTTACGAGGCAACTTATACAAGCAGCTGATAACACAGTTGCCAAATGAACAAGGACTATGAAATTGAATTATGCCTGGACGTGTTAGTGCATAATTTAAATTTTCCCACCTGTTGTGGGAGGTCGCAGGCTGTCTTCCCTCGTGATGATAGCACACCAACCAGGAATTAGGAAGAGGCGGTGTTAAAACACAAATAATTGCCTCCCTAAATATGAGCGATAACTATCATCTAATAGTAAGAATTTCAAAGCCCTAAGTATACTTACTTACTTTTTTACATTACAAACATAGTTTCAACAAGCTGTATTAATATTTCTGTCAGTCTGTGTACACAATAATGCAGGGATGAGCAGTATTTGAATTAAATACATTTAAAATACATTGTATTTTGTAATTTGAATGGATTTTCGAAATTATTTCGTGTTTGTTATTTTAATTCAATACATAAAATTGTGTATCTTGTATTCACAATTCTCAAAATACTTCTTTTTTCAATCTTTGACTCTGTGGGATATATTTTCTCACTCTGACTACAAAAGGAGCAATTCCTCTCAAAAACAAATTAAATATTGTGTGATTTAAAATGTACTTAATCTCTTCCTAGTCATTCCATCCCTAAGTTCACTGCCATCGAAATTTAAAATACTGTTTGATCTGTTCCTAGAAGCAAATGAAGCCTTTCTGGCATCTTGTTTCCATCCATTATTTAAGATGAGATTGTTATCTGAAATTTCTTCATCAAATGATAATAAGGGATACAGAATATGTATGTAAAATCAGCTGAACAATTCTCTTTTGCACCTTTGGTCAGTCCAGATGACGAGGATCAAAGCAATTTTTATGTTTTCTCAATCACAAGTACAACAGACATTGAAAAGCAAAAAGAAAAGCGATTGTGTACTTCGAAGTATGAGCTCATAAAATTTTTCTATAAGAAAGGGAAAATCTTCAGCACGCCAAATCTAGATAATTATCCAGTAGTGAAACAAGCCTACAGAAAGACTGTTATCTTTCACACGATTTATAAATTCACCAGTAAAGGAATCTTTATCTGATGATCTTTTTGAGAAATCGTTTTCTTAAAGAGAACATTAATTATCAGGTTTAGGATAATTTCATTGTTGATTGTAAAAATGAAGAATGTCCAGGCACCCTAAATCCCTGCTGTGGCTGGGCAACCAGACCTCCAGCCTGTCACGCAAGTGATGCGGGTTCGAGCTCCGGTTAGATCTGGGATTTTTAATTGAAAAATCCGTAGTGACCTGGTGGCGAACAAGGTCGCCGTTGGAGTTTCTCTCGGGGTTCTCCCGTTTCCCCATATTAGACATCTACATAATTCCGTCAACATTTCTCAATTTGTATCTTCATTCCGTAGCATTCTCCGAACGCCGGCTGGCGACGCACGGATGGGGCTGGCCTAGGGACGAGGTGGGTTGCTAGATCGAAACCTGGGTATGCAGCGAACCTTAGTGTAGTCAGCTGGTGTGGGTTTGGAATGCGCCTAGCTTTAAAGTTAGAGCAGTAAATTTTGAGTTGTAGTACCCCCTTCCTGAAATCCCATTTCATTCCAGGCACCCTGTTTACATACCACGTTGAGAAACTTGTTAGCGAAAAGTATTTTGCTTCATTTTTTCAATAATCCAGCAGATATACATTTTATATAATATTTTAGATTTTCAATAACTGTATAAAAGACATTTTTATCTGACAGGAAATTCTAACATCATATTTCACCTATTCTAGAACACTGCACAAAATGCAAAATAGCAATATTCTATGTATGTAAATGAAGTAATTTTCTAAGTTTTGCTTTTATTTGTACATGTTAACCTGATCTTATATCATTTATTTCAAAATTCTTAATCTGCTTTTGCAATTTCATTTGTATGGTATTTGTATATTTAATTTGATTTTACTTCAATTTCTATTAGTTTTATAGTAGGCCATGTATTATTTATATTTGTATATTTTCACGTTGTCTATGGGCTGTATTTGTGCTGAATGACATTAAACTATTCTATCTATCTATCTATCTATCTATCTATCTATCTATCTATCTATCTATCTATCTATCTATCTATCTATCTATCTATCTATCTATCTATCTGTCTGTCTGTCTGTCTGTCTGTCTGTCTGTCTGTCTGTCTGTCTGTCTGTCTGTCTGTCTGTCTGTCTGTCTGTCTGTCTGTCCGTCCGTCCGTCCGTCCGTCCGTCCGTCCGTCCGTCTGTCCGTCTGTCCGTCTGTCTATGTCTGTCTCTCTCTGCCTCTGTCTGTTCGTCTGTCTGTCTATGTATCCATCCATCTATCTGTCTGTCTGTTCGTCTGTCTGTCTATGTATCCATCCATTCATCTATCTGTCTGCCTCTGTCTGTCTGTTCGTCTCTCTGTCTATGTATCCGTCCATCCATCTATCTCTCTGTCTGCCTGTCTGTCTCATAGTTTTCATTGACCATATTTATAAAAAAAGAATAGCATCATGACGGTAGTTTTCACTATTTCAAATATGAAACAATAATATCAGAATGTATTGATGACAATTGAATAATGGTATAAAATTTCTGATACCTGCCAGAATATGTTTTATGAATTATGATTTATGATTAATAACTAAATACAACGTTAATAAAGTACAAATATTATCGAACTATTTGAGCTCTGAAACTAAATATTCGTATTTCTTGGCATGTTTTATCGAGTATTTTGAATACAAATGCGTTTTGAATATTTCAAATACAAAACGTGTTATTTTGGTAGATTTTTTAAAAAGCATTATGTATTTGTATTCAAAATACTACTCTGAAGCATTTTTTAGCTTATTTATATTTAAAGTACTGGAATATTAGTATTTCGCCACTCATGGCAATAGGTAAGAAGCGAAGACATAATTAATTCTGAGTAGAAGCCACAGTCATGGATTGGAATCCACCTATACCTGTAGTGTTACTTCTTTAACATTTCAATGGTTACATATCCACCATCAAAAATCATCATGAAAGTGAAACTGAAGCAATAACAAAGTTTTATTAAAGTTCTATTACTTTCACTTTGCAAACTGAAAATGAGAGTACGAGTAACTGTGGATCAGAATGCAATTTAAAAAGTTGTACGTGAAACGCTGCGACGTTTATTGATTAAGTTGAACCTACGACTAAAGTCGTATACAATATAACAAGCAAAAAACAACATGACACGTAATGTAAACTGAATCGGAAGACAACGGCACAGACTATTGCTAAACATTAAAATAAAAAAAAAACGTGAGACTCATTTATATAATGCATATTATTTAACAACGAATTTATTATATCGATTTATATTTTATGATTAAGGAAGAAACATGGTCGAATTGATATAATGGTTTTGTGGTTTCGAAAAGTGGCAAAAGAAAACTCTCGGTCGCGTTACGGAGATCCATAACCTGGCTGGTATCGCCCGCCACAGATTCCAGACCGATAGTGTAACAGTGTATAATAAAGAAATGATATAAACAAATCAACATACCACACAGTTGTTTTGTTTTCAGGTTATGTCAGCATTGCTAATGGTGTATTTATAACACGGCCAAACAACGAGGAGCCATGAGAAGAAATTTAACTAAAAGCCCTGCTAAGGACTTCATCGGGTTTGAAATCTATCGTCCTTGACTGATTAAATAGCTAAAAAGTAATCAATGGACCACAGAGAATGTCGGAATCGAAGGAAGAAGATTATAATATTGTAATACAGTATGCGCCAAAGCAAACAGTATTGATAAAGGATACTGCGCTTTTATGTAACTAGCAATGTATAAACTCTGTCTTGCACGTTTCCAATTCACTGCGGGCTAAAGCAAGGAGATGCATTATCACCTTTACTTTTTAACTTTGCTCTAGAATATGCCGTTAGGTAAGTCCAGGAAAACAGAAAGAGTTTGGAATTGAACGGGTTACATCAGCTGATGATGAGGTGAATGTGTTAGGGAAAAAAATCCACAAACAATTGGGGATAAAACAGGAATTTTAATTCAAGCAAGTAAGGAGATAGGTTTGGAAGTAAACTTCGAAAAAAAAAAAAAACAAAACAAAAAACAAAGTATGTGATTGTATCGTGACCGGAACATAGTACGAAATGTTAATATAAAAATTTGAAATTTATCCTTTGAAGAGGTGGAAAAATTCAAGTACCTTGGAACAACAGTAACAAATATCAATGACACTCGGTAGGATATTAAACGCAGAATAAATATGATAAATGCCAGCTACTATTTGGTTGGGAAGCAGTCTGCTCTCAAAAAAGCTGAAAATTAGAATTTATAAAACAATTATATTACCAGTTGTTCTGTACAAACATGGATTCTCACTTTGAAAGGGGAACAGAGGTTAAGGATATTCGAGAATAAGGTGCTTAGGAAAATATTTGGGCTAAGGGGGAAGAGTAGTCTGATGAGCCCCAGGGTCTCGGAGTTCCTAGCCCTTCCTGAATCGGCATCGTGAAACCGACACTGATACATGTGCCATCCTGTCTCAGGCCCTGATATAGCCAGGTCCCATCCTCACACGAGTAGCCCGATAAGCCTCAGGTGCACGGAACCCCGTTCTACCTCTGAGACCTCACCTCAGTCTATTATTTGAGGTGAGAGGCGTGTATGAAATGACGGGGTGGAAAGTGTAGGTGGAATGTTGGAGGAAAACCCTTTGCGACATTTGCTTTGTCCGCCACAAATTCTACACGACCTGGCCGGGGATCGAACCTTGGTCGTCTGGATGGAAGACCAGAGTGCTAGCATTTGAACCACAGATGCGGCGTGTATAGTGAAGGTTCGAAAAGAAAACTGTATGGGAAGGAAGAACAAAATTATGTGAGAAGGGAAAGGAGAAGAAGATGTAAAATGAAGTGCAGGACATAATGGAAATAATGAAAAAGTAGGAAGGGGCGGGGAAGGATGTGAAAGCGAAAGTAAAGAAGAGGAAGGTGAAGAGGAGGAAGATTATGTGCGAGAAGAAGATTTTGCTATGGCTGCTATTACACTAACAAAGTTCTTTGATAGAGATCTGTTATAAAATATATGACAGTGTAATGGATTTTCTTTTATAAAAGTTTCTTTGATACAAGATCTTTTATAAAATGTAAGTGCATCTTGTTATCTTTGATAAAGGATTTCTATACCTTGAAACAAATATGGCGGAACGCAAATATAACTGCACTGTTGCTACCACAAGAATTCTGATATCGGAGTATGAAGGAAATTAAATGTTATAAATAAATAATTTGTATAATATAATAATAATATTTTATAATGATTTGTATAACTTTTCAAGTCTTCACATTGTAGCTCTTTCAATAAGTTCTGATGGATATCTCTCTTACCACGTTTTGCAATCCACGATTAAACCCAACAGGCGTTTCTTTTTCAGTCAAATGCTTATGTAATAACTGAAGTATTTGTAGCTAAACAATCATAATACTGTTATTCATTCATTGTACTGTATTATAAACTTAACGCGTAAAATATTAGTATCAACTAATCATAAACTTAACGCGTAAATATCAGTATCAACAAATCCTCGGAACACGTGTTAACTGTTGTGGAACAAGTGTTAGGAGAGCTCTTGTTCCTAATTTTAGGTTATCTTTGAGAAAATATTTTATAAAAGATTTTATGTAGTGTACTATACCCTAAATATTCTACCTTTTAGTACTATATTTCTTATATTATATTATCCACCCAATAATAATAAAATTTTGAGATAATTTAAATAATTAAAGTTAAAAAGCTTTAAACAAAAGCATATGTTTTGAAAGCTTAAGAAAGAAGTTAAAATCTTCTATTAACTTCACTTAAATTAATACACCTAAACCAAAAAGATCTTTGATAAAATATTTGATCGTATTCTTTGTTAAAGAACTTTGATGGTGTAATAGCAGCCTATGTTAGTGCGTGTTTCTGTAATTTCTATCAGAAAATTTGCGGTGGGTTGGACACTGGACCCATCCTTATTTAATAAAACTCGATAAACCCCGCTGACTTGAGTCCACACTTTTTCCTGACGTTTGTTTCTTGCTGTGAGGTGTCGGTGATCCCACTACGATTCGTGGATTAGTCGCGGTCATCCACATGTAATTTTCAGTAGCAGCACTCGAGTCAGACCACAACCACTGTGCATAATGCGCTCAGTAAGCACTGCGCTGCTACAGTGTTCGGAAACAGAGGAGTGAACAGACGGGCGAGTGCATGTTAGCAACGTCTAACAGTGTGTAATTTTCTCAATCTAGGTGGACAAAAATTAGGGTGACCAGACGTCCTCTTTGTCCGGACATGTCCTCCTTTTTAGGCCTTTGTCCGGGTTCCGGACGGATTAAAAAAAATCAAGAAATGTTCTCCTTTTCGTAACTTGTATGCCTGATATTTTGAAATTATTTGATTTGACGCCTTTTTCAGATAATTTGCCTGTACGTGGTAGCAGCATCGACGGAATATACTGTTTGCCAACGATCATAACTCTCTTTGCTTACAAAGTAATATTAAATTTACATTTTGTACGGTCTTGTTATGTATTTTGATAATAATTATAGTTTCCTTGGCTTTCATATGTTGTTGACTGTAAAATCATTTTATATTATAAAGTTGTATTATAAGTATGCTGTAATAAAATAGATATTGACATACAGTAATTTTAAGTGTAATATAGGCCTAAGCCTAAATCTAAATGGGGTAGATATTTTCTGTCCTCTTTAATAAATATAGTTCCCTTGACTTTATATGTAGCTAACTGTAAAATCGTTATTATCAAGTTTTACCATAATTATTTTGTAATATTAACGTACTTTAAGTATGATATTAGTCTAAATCTGTATTGTAAATATTTTGTAATAAAGTAGATATTGACGTAATTTATAGTATAATATAGGCCTAAGTCTAAATCTAAGTACACATGTTATGTCCTCTTTTTTCGAACAATGTCCTTCTTTTTGAAGCTTTCTGTCTTCTTTTTTTATCGATGTCAATCTGATTACCCTAACAAAAATCAAATTTCGACTTATTTAGTTAGGCGTAGATGAATGTGAATTCATGTTCTTTAACATTTGGAGAATGTTGTAAGGAATACCTTTTACTAGTTTATCCGCTGCAAGTTATTTTAAGGATATGATCATAAGTTATTTCTAATACTTCTCGCTCTTGTTCAGTCGTAGACAGAATGGCTTACTCTTTGGATGAAAAAGAGCTAATTGTTTTGTGAGACATGAAATCTGTTCTTACAGTAAGGTTTAAATATTACAATTGAAAAAAAAAATTAAAGTTCTCCAAATATACTGTAATTTGTGTTTTAATATAGCCGGTCATGTTCGGTTACAACAGTATTTTTTACCGTTTCATACGGCTTCATTTAAGGCTGGTTCACAATAAACCGGAAACGACAACGACAACGAGAACGAGAACGGAAATATTGTTGAAGTAAATGTATTTAAATTTGAGCATTCTTAATTGAGAAGTTTGCCGTAGCCCGGGAACGGGAACGTGAAAGTTAATTGTGAATGCTCACATTTAAATAAATGTATTTTAACAATATTTCCGTTCTCGTTCTCTTTGTCGTTTTAGTTCCCGGTTTATTGTGAACCAGTCTTAAGAATGCTGAATCCTTGTTTTAAAGTGTGCTTGTTCTTGAGCATTTATCAGTAGGCCTAATTGATTTTTTCAGTGGTGGTGTACAGTACACGGTAACGCGGCGGTAACTGTCCCATGTTTGGCTCAACAGCAGAAAAGAATCATGGAATGAGAAAGTAATTAATCACTGTGTGAGTGTTTTAAGCCTGCAGAATTATTCACATGACATCGAACATTAGATTATATTGGACACATTTTTATCTAACCTTAACAAACGCACCGTAGATGAGATTTCAAATCTAGTAGCTAGGCAAAATTAATAACTTCTAGGCTATGCTGACATTCTAACAAATTTTTGTGAAATTTTGTACAAGTGTTACAGGTGGCACATATTTTTTGTGTGCAAACTCTCATTACGTTTGCACAAGAAATACTACCCCTTTATAACGGGTGCATTTAGATAGAATTAATAACTTCTCTCCTATCTAATAGATTTTTATGAAACATTCACAGAAGTTACAGGTAGCATATATTTTTTTGCGTACAAAATTATTTTTATGATTCCATAAGAGAAAATACCCCATTATAGGGGGAGAATTTTGCACACATATTGCATTTTTATGTAATAAATTACGCAAAATTATATATAGATTTGTTATAACTTCGTTCTTAAATCCCTATTAATATTTAAGATGTATTTATTTATCCTTGGTGCTATCTGTATTACGTTATAGCATTGTTGGTTGAGGCAGTGTTTCTAAATCCATAAGAAAGCCGCTGGATTTACTACAAAAGATAATAATAAAAATTTGTCTCAAAAAGTCTGTTGATTATCCTACTAAATTTCTTTATTCGGATTTTAATGTTTTCAAATTGGAGCAGATATATAAATGTACAGTACATTATTAACTTTTTTCATAAGAACAACAAAAATTTCAACACGTATTGGCATAATTACATTACGAGAAGAAACATTATTTCATTTTACTGAATCAAAAAGTTTAACGGCTGCTGGTATAAACATGGTTTCAACTATACAAAACTATACAAAAAATTAATTTCTCAGTACCCTGTTTTAGCTAACATAAGTATGATTAAATTTAAACTGAAAATTAAATAAATTATTAAGGGAACTTAACATAGGGTTAGATAATTAATTGGTAAATATTAGTCTTATATTATTATACTTGTGAATATTGGTTATAAACATTTTCATTTGCGAATGTTCTTTATAATATAGGCTCTTGTTTTTGTTGTCTGTGCTAATTTATTGCTGATATTAATTTCTTTATTTTGTCTTCTTCTTTCTGCTTATCTACAGTGCGGCTTTGAACTCCCTACCACGAGCGTTTGCTCATACGGGGGTAAATTCTTTAATTTATATTTCTGTTTTATGTATATAATAGTTTTTAATGCATCTTTTTCATGTATATAAATAAAATAAAATTAATTAAGCGATAAATAGAAATAATAAAATAATAAATATTGTAACAGCGACGTGAGATTCGAACTCACGACCAGCGTCCCGCAAGAGAGAAGATCGCGCGGAGCACTTTGGGATGGCGCGCGGCGGAGAGGGGAAAGGGCCAACGCGGCGAGAGAGTGGAGAGAGAGTGCGCGCGCATCTGGTGCTGGTAGAGAGGAGAGGGCTCTGGATTTTTCTGGAGTGCCATCTCTAGAGACGCGTGGAACTTTCGAGGCTACGTCCCTGTGGTTATAAATTACGGACGCGAAGGAACGACAGCAGTTTTTCAGTTGATTAGTCAACCAGTCAGTGAGAAAGCCAGAGCAAGCAAGCCAGTCAAGCAAACCGGAGTTCGACTCGAGTGTGCGTCCGCATCTGCGTCAGCATCCGAAGGCCTGAGTTCGAGTGCAGTGGACCGCAGTTGGAGGGACCTGAGTTCGAGTGCAGTGGACCGCAGTTGGAGGGACCCGAGTTCGAGTACAGTGAACTGTCTCTGAAGGTCTGTGGTTCGAGATACTGTGAACTCGAGTGACTGAGATAGAAGAACTGTGAACTGAGAACTGATAGTTCTGATTTGTAAATAGTGCTTTGTAAATATTAGTTAAGATTAACAGTTCATTGTTGTTCGTACTAGTCCAAGTAAATTGTCATTGTCGTCGGTGGAGTTTTATAACGAATACTGTGTTGAGTGAAAATCCAATTGTTGACGAGAGCGTTTAAGGTGAATTGTAGAAAGGAATTATTGTTGTGGCGAATAAATTACATTGTTGTTACTAATAAAATTCACAATATTATATATACTTGAATGTTCTCATTCACCCATATGAAACTAGTTGTGATACCAATTTACCGACAGAGTCCTTGCCCAGGGTGCGACATAGGAGACTGGTCTACGCTACACCATAATGATGAGATGATGACAGCGATTTGTTGGTATGCCATAGGAATAGGGAAACCTGAGCTCCCAGAGAAGACCCCTATGTTACCTGGTCCAAGGACTTGCCCAATACAAGTTATAAGTTGGGGGTACGTGCGGTATCAAACTCAGGTCCACAGAACTATAAGTTCAGCACTCTAGTCACTAAACGGCTAAATTGTGTCTTTGGTTCGAAAATAATAAAATAATACAGGAATAATAACTGAGAGCAACGATATTAAAATTAATGGTTTATGTTCGTTTTGTAACAAATCTTTCTCACATATCATTTTTGAGATCTGTTTGCTCAATTTGTATTCGTTGCTCAAAAGGTTAACCTCCATAACCCGTGACAATTGTCACGAGTGTGTTTCACTCGTCTCGAGTATCAATCACCTTAATCGAGAACTGCCCAAAAAAATAAATTTCTCCATATTTCTTCAAAAGCGGCTTCTAAATGACCAAGGTTATGTAATGAGGCATATAAACCTGAAATTTAAAAAAAATCGGAATCCACCGTGGCTGAAATGTGTTCTTTTAAAAGGACACTGGGAAGATCTGGACCAAGTTTAGAGGCGAAGAATAAAGTCTCGTACCCACGTAGCATCTAGAGCAGCCGTCGTCAGCACAGAACACCCTGGGGCTAGCGTCTCCTACCCGCGGAGAACACAGTGCACTGTGGTGCACTCGTAGCTGCTAGCGGGTATGCTCTCTATCTCTTCCTGCTGCACGACGGGGCACACGGGACGGCTCCGCTTACCCTTTGCACATTTCAGCGAGTACTGACGACCACTGATCTATAATCGCTTTCTCATTCTCGAGCGAAGTTAGTAAATGCAGGGCTCTAGTCAGTACCGGCCCTTCGAAAACCTACCTCAACCTATATCTTCTTCTATCAGGAATTTTATTTTAAACGCCCTGGATTTGAAACCGATTTTTCAACGTGAAAGATCGAATATTTA
The DNA here is from genome assembly GCF_040183065.1 of Periplaneta americana. NCBI lineage: Eukaryota > Metazoa > Arthropoda > Insecta > Blattodea > Blattidae > Periplaneta > Periplaneta americana. The sequence goes on along the minus strand of NC_091123.1, from coordinate 79,168,868 downwards.
TGTTACAAGTTATTACTTAGATTGAGACACCAGTTCCACCTCCGGTTCTTAAGTTGATATAACCAATCAATACAGAGCCAGAAACGTATTCACATCCATTGTTTACAAAGTTTAATGAAATTAAACTTAACCACACAAAAAAAAATCAAACCGTCCGTGTGTACACTGTCGTCCGCACGAAATTGATTACAATAAATGCCCATTTGGACGAATTCTCGTACCGACTGAACGGGGCCTTAGAGTTGTTCTACATCCAACGTCAAATAGACAGACTGCACCCTCCACTGACTGTACCCGTCCTGTAGAAGAGAATTATGCAGTTCAATTTATATGAGCGTTTTTAACTAAGTTATTCTTTGTGAAATAATAGTTTGTGAGTGAATAACGCTCAGGATTCGTTATGCAACACAGTAAATTAATAAGTGTGCTCAGACGGCTGTAGAAATAAATATGACTACATATTTTCTTAAGTAAAACACCATGCTTAAGATACAGTTTAGTGAATATCATACTTAAATTTCTATTTTATTACGCTATTCCGTCTGCACGTTAATAGCAACCGTGTAAATTGAAGCAACGAATCTCTCAGCACAATACTTTCAGTTTCTTATAAGTAGTTTTTATTGCTGAGGATATGTTGAGAGGCGCGTCCTGCCATAAATATTTCCTCTACATCATTGTGCAAGTACGGGAGATATTGGCACTAAGTCGGACGCTGTGAAAACTTGATTCCTTGCTCTGCTTTCATTGTCACGCTGTTGTGCTGAAATGTATTGTGTAATATCCATATACAACTTCTTATCATAATTTTCAACTTAAAGTCGACCTGGTTGGCAAGTTGGTATAGCGCTGGCCTTCTATGCCCAAGGTTGCGGGTTCGATCCCGGGCCAGGTCGATGGCATTTAAGTGTGCTTAAATGCGACAGGCTCATGTCAGTAGATTTACTGGCATGTAAAAGAACTCCTGCGGGACAAAATTCCGGCACATTCGGTGACGCTGATATAACCTCTGCAGTTGCGAGCGTCGTTAAATAAAACATAATATTATTATTATTTTCAACTTAAAGGCCCAGACTACTTGGCACATTTTTAACCAGCACGAGAATTTCACAGGTAGTGGAATACGAGAGTTGATCTCTATGGTGTAGCCCTGTCCCACTTATATCTGAAAAAAACCTTACCTAATTTTCCCACATAGTCCCCTAGTAGATTGATGCACTTCTACCAGCGATGCTCCAACACTTCCACAGCTTCCTAGAAGAAAGGTTGTCAACTTCTGCAAACCACTGGTTCACGGACTGTATGACTTCATTATTGGATGGAAATGTGTTCCCATGTAGGCCTTCTTTGAGTTTTGGGAATAACCTGAAGTTACTGGATGCCAGCTCTGGTGAATAGGGTGGATTGTCCAGCAATTCAAATCCTACTGTTGAAATTGCAGCCATTGCAACCAAGAACTTGTGACTTGGAGAATTGTCTTGGTGGAGAAGAACCTTTCGCCTCAACTTTTCACGACGGTTCTCCTTGATAGCATACGTAATTTTTCAATCAATGTACATAAAAAAGGCCTGTTACGGTGGTTCATTTCTATAGCCTGTCAAAATAACACCTTGGGCATCTAAAAAAAAAAAAAAAAAAAAAACAGAGAGCAAAACCTTGCTTGCTGCTGGCGGCACTTTAAATAAATTGTTTAAGGGTCAGTGAACCCATATGTTTCCACTCCTTACTTTGAATGTTAGTTTCGGAGTCATAGTGGTGGACTCATGTCTCATCCAAGTCACATATCGTTCAAGGAATTTTTTTCTTTCCTCTAAAATTAATTAAATGCTGCTCGCAGAGCATTGTTATTGTCGTTTTTGTGTCGGCGTTAACATTTGAAGCACTCACCTTGCAGTTATTTTTTCACGCCCAATTCTTTTATCAAAATATTGTACACACTGTGGCTTGAGAAGCCTGTTTTCTCTATCATATCCCTGATGGTGACCTGTCGATCTTATAGCATTAAAACTTGCACTTTATTCATGTCTTCTGGTGTTGTGACAGTTCTCAAAGGGCCGCCACCATGTTCATTCGATACGATGTTCTCCCACATTTAAACATTCGACACCACCTTTTTTTTACTATACCATAAGATACAGTAGATTCTCCCAAGGTATCTGTCATTATTGGTGAATTTGAAATGGAGACATTCCTTTCTTTTGCAGATATTTAATCACAGCTTTTTGCTCGACAGACTCCATTTCTCTACAGGAGCAGAACCTCCGGCCACTCGAATACCTGGTACGAGCCAACGCGGACATGTACAGACTTGAAACTTAGCCTAACACATTTCAGTCATTTGAGTGCCACAACTATAAATAGGTCAGGGCTACAGCATAGTGATCAACCCTCTTAATTCTTTGTCATGTTGCCAGTATATACTATACTGCCACCGAGTAACAAAGTAAAAAAATAGGCATAAGGCAATGTATATACCATACCTGCACAAACAGCGCTCAACGAGCGCGCGCGCTCCTTGGGAGCGGGAGAGCTGTGTTTCCCGCCCGCCGAAATGGAGAGCAAGGTACGTAAGAATGACAGACTTGCTATAGGTAGAGGAGAGGGAAACGACCACTCAGTTATCTAGTGGAGTGCAGTGTGTAGGCCTATTTTCAGTAACTGTTTCACGTTGCTTACCTACTGCTACAGTACAGTATGGAGGAATCTATAAGACGGAACATAACATTTAACATTTAACGATTTACAGCTCGAACATATTGATCTTCAATGTGACCTAAGGGCTAAGGAGCGTTTGAATAATACTACTAGCCTGGTTGAGTTTTACAAGACTAAACATTAGCAATAATATCCACGACTACACAGGCTGGCTGTGAAAATGATTGCTATGTTTGGCTCAACATTTATATTTGTGAGCAACTGTTTTCTATAATCAACTTTTATAAAGGCAGACATCGAACATCTGTAACTGATGTTTCATTACGATCAGTAGGTTACTGTTCCTTTCAGCTGCTAACAGCATAAAACCTCGTTTTGATGTACTGATAAATAAAAATATAACAAAATGATATTGTACATTTAAGTAGCTGTAGAATTTCTATTATTTCTGTAAAATAAATATTTCTTTATTAATTAATAATAGTCCAAGACAGTTTTGCAAACACTGAAAGGGAATTCATTTCATGAACACTCGTACTAGTATTTCCTTTTGTGTATATTTTGTACGAGATCACCCCTTCTTCCAGTCCACCCTGTTATAGAGCGCAGTTAATATCTGCATTCCGCTCATGAGCTGTGAGCCGGCTCGGAGAGCGCAAACCTTGTGCAGGCCTGGTATATACAGATGATGGACAAAATGGTTGAGATGTCACCGCAGAACCCGGAGAAAAACCTCTGTTTTGCCAGGATCACTGGCTTGCTCAACACAATTATAAGTTCAGGAAAGAGAGGGATTTGAATCCGTGCCCCCTGGCTTATAAGTCAAGCACATTAGTACTGAGCCACCGTGGAGGTTTATTTAAAATAATAATGTCAGTAAATAATATAAAAAAATATATATAGATAGATCGTAATTGTTATTACCTACCATTATTCCCATACTTTGAGAATTCTGGTCGCATTCGTAAAATGTGTCTGTCAGGTAGACACCATTATTTCCTTTTATAACATAATTGAATTTATGCTCTTAACCATTTCTGATCTGATTTGTTTTTCATAGACACACCATTGAGGGGAAAAAAAAAAAAGTCCTCTTCCTAATAGCAGCTGGCCAAACAACTGGCGGGTGCTGCATTCTATCAGTGAAGAACGAAACTACTTCTGAGGATAAAAAATGGAATCATCAGGTAAATCATATCAGACAGAGATTACAGAAATGTTAATGGTTCCAAATGGAATAATTCGGGCGGAAAGAGTTAATGTCCAGTTATCGTTTTGTATTGTGTATCATTTGGTCTTGAAGTTAGTAGCCTATTACTATTCTCAATCCTTCACTATAGCTCTGTTCTCTGATATCTGAATAAGTTCAAGTCTCGGGACCATAAAGAAGCATAGGAAGAGTTATTGTTTTGTGAAAATTAAAGTTTTTTTTTCAGTTGTGGTTAATTTAGAGAATCATTCTTTTATTGTGCCAGTTGCCTGTTGAGTGATGTATAATTAATCTTAGCACCATTTAATCTTAATCTGAAATTATCATTAAAAATATTTACTTCCAGATTTGTACAAATTTTCTCCTAGTAAGTATCTATATGCATATGACTCGATTAAGAGAGAAGTTTTATATAACCTTCTTATTGAATTTGGTATTTCCAAGATTAATTAAAATGTGTCTCAGTGAAACTTACAGCAGAGTCCATACAGGCCAGCTTCTGTCTGATGCTTTTCCAATTCACTGTGGGCTAAAGCAAGGATGCACTATCACCTTTGCTTTTTAACTTCGCTCTAGAATATTCCATTAGGAAGGTCCAGGATAACAGAGAGGGTTTGGAATTGAACGGGTTACATCAGCTTCTTGTCTATGAGGATGATGTGAATATGTTAGGAGAAAATCCACAAACGATTAGGGAAAACGCGGCAATTTTACTTGAAGCAAGTAAGCGATAGGTTTGGAAGTAAACCCCGAAAAGACGAAGTACATGATTATGTCTCGTGACCAAAATATTGTACGAAATGGAAATATAAAATTTGGAGATCTTGGAGCAACAGTAACAAATATAAGTGATACTCAGGAGGAAATTAAATGCAGAATAAATATGGGAAATGCCTGCTATTATTCGATTGAGAAGCTTATATCATCTGATCTGCTCTCAAAAATTCTGAAAGTTAGAATTTATAAAAAAGTTTTATTACCAGTTGTTCTGTATGGTTGTGAAATTTAGACTCTCACTTTGAGAGAGGAACAGAGATTAAGGGTGTTTGAGAATAGGGTTCTTAGGAAAATATATTTAGAGCTAAAAGGGATGAAGTTACAAGAGAATGCAGAAAGTTATACAACGCAGAACTGCACGCTTTGTATTCTTCACCTGACATAATTAGGAACATTAAATCCAGACGTTTGAGATGGGCAGGGCATGTAGCACGTATGGGCGAATCCAAAAATGCATATAGAGTGTTAGTTGGGAGGCCGGAAAGAAAAAACCTTTGGGGAGGCCGAGACGTAGATAGGATGATAATATTAAAATATATTTCAGATATGTGGGATATTATGATAGAGAGTGGATTAATCTTGCACAGGATAGGGATCGATTGCGGACTTATGTGAGGGCGGCAATGAACCTGCGGGTTCCTTAAAAGCCATTTGTAAGTTGTAAGTAAGTACCTATATTACTTCAATCAGTTCATTATATTTGTAACCATGTTATTATTACTAAACTTACTGAATATTTCCAGTCTGAATTAACATATATTCTCTGGAATATAGTAGTAACTTCATATCATATCTAATCAGTCATTTGAGGTGAAAAAATATCGAGAGATCAGACAGCTACTGCTCACAAGGGACCCAGGCGAACATCGAAATCGAGTTTTGGAGATACAACATGATGGGTTTGATAGAGTATAGAAGCTTGTAACTAAGATTACATTTTTATATGTCGATCGCCTTGGGAACCTGACTTATGGGACTTTCAAAATATCATGGCAGCCAATAATAAACACCACGAAGTGATGCAATTTCAGATTAAATAATGTAAAATTCAGTTTTAATATAAAGTGGTTAGTTGAACCACCAGTTTAATGAGTAGGCCTAACTATTATAATAATTTCTTATATAAAACATGAGTTTCTACGAATGACTTAAGTGTGCATATATTTTTCTCATCGTTTATCTACAATCCGTAACATACTGTACGCTATACTGAAGTAAGTATAACTAACGAAAATAACGACTTTGTGTTTTTCGAATATTCTTGTGTTCTAGATTTAATCCAGTACTTTCAAATCTGAACCTAGAACATTAAACCAGCACAGCGTCCTTCTTTTCTCATTTTGTTAGGAAAGTCAGGTTTCAACACAATGCTAAATGAGAATTGATTTAATGATAATTGCTTTTTAAAATTTGGTGTGTTGTTGGACAGGCAGTCTGGAAAAGCCTTGGTTAAAGTCGCGAAAAGGCAAAAATTTTTACTTCGTCATAACTTTGATAATGGCTCGATGATGTACTTACTCTCTTACCCTAGGGGTAAAATACGGTCGGATTGTAGTCTAGACTTGAACATATCACATGCTTGTAGTATAGCAAATATGTGACAATTATTTTTGCTACCTCCTGTACGTCCGTGTATTGTACACAATATACGTTATTTTTAGGATGTGAAATGCATGAGAAAATTTCGTAAAATGTATATCTTAATTGTAATGAAATTTATGTTTTAGTTGATATTTCTTAGTAAAAAAATGACAGGGTTCCGTATTCGAGGTATTTACAGACAGTTGTTACAACCTATCGAAGGGTATCATAATTTGTTTGTGATTGCCTTCTGGCATATTTTGAAGTCATATTTAAAAAGCAATCAACTTTCCTTACTTCCTTTTGCGACATCATTATGAATTAATAACGCATGACAAATGCTTACTTAGAGTACGCTTCCAACATTCAAAGGTATTAATTTTCAAGTAAAAGAAATTTCACAAAATTAATGGGTTAGTTTTGTTCTGAATTTTGTTGTTCTATAGGATGTCATAAGTTACCGATATTCCTATATGTCTCACAGCAAAGAAATAATCAATATTCTGAAGAAATTGTGGAATTACCTGGAGGGAAACTGTGTTATGCAACATTCCCTAATATAACCGCCATCTTGCGTACATCATCATCATCATCATCATCATCATCATCATCGCATATGACCACCATAACATTACAACCATTATAATCCTCATTATCACAATCAACAATTCCGTTCCTTGAATTAAATATTTCTTACGTTTTCGAATAGAATTTTAACCACATTTCATCTAGAATTTTGGAACATTTCCTCTTCCTTTAATATATTGGAAAAACTACAGAATCCACTTAGTACATCAACACCAACTATGCTAGCTCGGTACTAGAGACCGGGTTTTACTGAGCCGCGTGAAATAAAAGAAAATCTATATCTTGGTAGAACAATTTATGACTACATTCTTTAAGAATTTACTGGAGTAGTCAAGTGCAAAGTTTAAGGCAGTGGTCGTCAGCACTCGCTGAAATGAGTAGAGTGCATGAGGGGAAAGAATTATGCTCCGTCGTGCACAAGGGATAGAGAGATATGATACCCGACAGCAGCGACGATTGCACGCTAGGGCTGTGTCTTGTCCGCGGGTAAGAGATGCTAGCTCGAGAGTGCAATGTTCTGATGACAGCTGGTTTAGAGAGTACAGTGATGTTTTCCTTAATGCACCAAAAATACAGATTTTCAGAAAGATTTTATAACATATTTGAAAGCGAAATTAAAGAGACGTTTAACATGGTCCAGTGAATATCATTGAAATCGACAAAGGCAAATTTTCGGGCAATTTTTGCCAAAACGGTAAATAATTTTGGCCGCTTTGGCGTTGTATTTGTGGTCCAGGGGAAATAACTCGTTTTTTTTTTCATGAATATACTCGAAGCGGCCATAAGCCGTATTATAAGGGCCACTTATAATGTTCCGTCATGTTGGCGACATTGTGCACTTAGTTGTCATCGTAACGACACGGTTCAACGGCTCCACATCAATTATCTAGCTTAGCCCATATTCTAAAATTCCTGCTGGTGTTCATGTGTTGTAAAGGTGTGCAATTAATCGACTATATTTATTTTATTGCGTATTATTTCATCACGTAAATGATGACTGTAGATATGTGTTTGTATTTGTATCTGGATGGATTAACTAGGCTATATTGAAAAAATTATGGTGTGGACAAAAACCATGTTTGAGTAAGTTTTCATGTTAAAATACCATGCACTCAACCTCTATCTATCCCGAATTAATCTTCATTCTGGTATAATGCACGTTGCAATGCTCAAACCGCCACAGTAGCTCAGTACCAGTGCATTGAGCTAATACGTCAGGGGGTCCGGGTTCAAATCCCGATCTATCCTGAATTTATAATCCGTGTTGGGTAAACCTGTGGTCCAAGGGGTTTTCTCCGGGTACAACGGTTCCCTTCTTACATCTCAGCTATTCTCCATCATCACATATTGCCAGTGCATTAACGACATCTATGAGGACGCTCGTAGAGTCGAGGTGAATAACGGAAAGTTAAAATCTCTGCCATTAGTCCAAAAGAATATTCAGCGTGGAAGTGAAATAATCTTGTAGGTTGAAATAAATGATAGGGTACACGTAAATGTAAAGAAAACCTGTATTACGTTTTGTGATTAAATGCACAGTTAATTAGAAAATCGAGTTTGAAGTTTCAGCAGTCCGGCAACATCGTCGCTATGTCTCTACTCGTGATACAGATGTAAGAGATCAACGAACTCGGTGAGTCTCCGCACGTAAGTTGCCAAGACGTTACCACGCTCTCTCTTCGTGCAATGGTATAAATTTAGGGTTTTTTAAAATTAAATTTAAGGGAGAGTCGGGTAGTATCGGACATCGGGTAGTATCGGACAGTGCGTTTTTTTCATCTACCACCATATGGTAGTACCTGAACGACATAGTTACGTTTCTCTATGCGACATCACAGAAACGTAACCATGTCAGTCAGGTACTATTATCGTGTGCTAGATGAAAGAAACTCACGCTATTGAGATACGCCAGAGGGATAAATTATTCTTTATCAGATTTCCTATCGATATGGACTAAAATCACGATCCTACTCGAAATTGTCAAATATTTGGGAAAAACATTTATTTCTGAAAAAAAAAAAAAAAGCTAAGAACTTTCCACTAATATGACATTATAGTCTTTTGTTACATATAACATGAGCTGTTCGCTCTTGAAATCTGCAAGACTATTTAACTTCCACTTTGTATATTCGAATCACATTCCTAACCTCCTTCCAATGAAATTTGTGGGTCGCATTTCTTTTCATTTCAAATTTTAAAATGTGTGTGTGTGTGTGTGTGAGTGTGTCTAATGCCTACCCACTTCAATTTGCGTGATTCGGGTTCCGCATACTGCGGATAGATGGCAAGACTGTGACCCATTTTCAAGTTGCACACCACTTCGGCGGACCACGTTATGCATGATGTGTTTTGTGAAGAATTATGTCGTATACTAGGGTGAGTGTATGTGTAAGTGTTCGTGTAAGTGTAGTGTAGGGAATAGGTGAGGATGATGATGGTGAGGGAGAAGGGGAAACCCGGTGCCGGCACGTAGTCTACTCCTGTCGAATAGCACTAAGGGGGGCCGCCAGGCTTAACGTCCCCATCCGACGGACGAATCATATCAACAGTAACATATGTCTTCACTTCATATGCACTACGGAGAGATTTGAGATTTAACCCAGACATATTGTTGAGCAATTTAGTGATTAGAAATTATGCACCGCCATCTCTCCTAGTCCCAAGATAGAGATTTTACATGACAATTTCTGACCCCGCCCGGAATCAAACCCGGGCCGGCTAATCTGGAGGATTATTCCTGGTATTCTTTCATGTGTTATTCAATGTGTGAAATTAATATACTGCATTGATATTTTGTATCATTTTCTCACGAAAATAATATCTACAGATATGTATTTGTTTTTGTATCTGAATTATTTAACTGTGTTGATAAAACAATACGTACAGTGATGTGGACAAAAATTTTGTTCGAGACAGGTTTTTTTTGGATATAATACCATGCCTTCAACCTCCATCTCTCCTGAATTAATCATCATCCTGGAGTAATACAGTTAAGGAGAAACGTTTCCATTTTGCTACGGCCAACGACGAAGACGGGCGGCTAAAGTACATATCTACAATCTCGGTCTTCCACTCTTATAAAAGGAATGCGTGAGATCTAATGATCGATAACCAAAAAGTATAAGTCCTTGGAAAAATGTACATTATATTAGCATCCCTTCACTTGATGGTCATAGATTTGAAATTGCGATACTCACTAACAGACAAATTCAAACGTCTGTTAATTCGCAACATATCGATGATCAGAACGTTTATTTTCATAAACTCAAACTGTCTTCTTGAAGTATGATTCATTCTTTTACAGTACAAACGTTATCCGCAATGTAGACAGATACATGGCGGAAATTGTTGTTGGCTCATATGGGAAGTCAAACACTAAATAGTGCAGAACTCACGTACTACATACGAAGCGATGCGTGCGTAACTGTGGACCATTTCCTATGTTAACATCAAAAAGTTCGTAGAAGCACAGAGCCTGGCGGTTTGTGTGAATTTGTGAGGAACTACTTGTACAGTTGTTTATGGCGCTTTTCCTTCATCTGCCCTAGAGGAATGAGGAAGAGGATCTTTCTACATGCATAAGATTGAATCCTTTCGTTCTCCATGCTATGTGTGAATCAGATCCAAATAAAGTAGGTGTTAGTGTAGCCTATTGCTCACAAGCAATATAGTCGAATCCGGTTCATACTTCCCTTCTTACCTGACGTTATACAGGGACATCATTTTATTTTTACTTCAATTTTTATTGTACCTGCGTTTCTAAATGTACTTGACTCTCACCCCTTTCACTAATGTCCTTGCTAACGTCAGTCACACAAACTTACGGCCGCTGTTGCTAGCAGTGAAATAAACAGTACAGAGTACAGTGTGTTTCATAAATATGTTGCATTTTCTATACAAGAAAAGGCTTATATTATTGAAGTTTATTTTCACACAAGTATGGTGTGTAGCATAACTGAATTTATCAGTGTGGACTGAGCACTAGTGAAGGTTAGAGTTACCGAAAGTACGGTACCCTATAATAATGTATGGTGCGGTACTTAACATTATTTAAACAAGAGTTTTGTTTTACTATTTGTAGGTAGTCCACACCTGTGGAGTAACGATCAGCGCGTCTGGCCGCGAAACCAGGTCCGGGTTCGAATCCCGGTCGGGGCAAGTTACCTGGTTGAGGTTTTTTCCGGGGTTTTCCCTCAACCCAATACGAGCAAATGCTGGGTAACTTTCACCGGACTCATTTCACCGGCATTACCACCTTTCATATCATTCAGACGGTAAATAACCTAGATGTTAATACAGCGTCGTAAAATAACCCAATAAAATAAAAATAAATTTGTAGGTATGAAGGACAATGATGGAAACTGGAATTGCAAAGTAACCGAATGTGAACAACAGTTTTTCTTGTTTTTTTTTTTTTTTTTTTTTTTTCACAATTTCCTGATTATATCATTACGGAATATATTCGTAGAAATGTCATTAACCCTTTCTAACCCAAATTAAATTTACAAGCAATCCATGTTGAAACAAATAGCTGTATTAGGACCAATTCAGTGACCAAGTTACGGGAGTGGCAACATTTGAAACAAAACTATATTGATGAAAATGTATTGAAATAGAAGTTATCCAGCAAAATTTACCTTCATATGTAACACACAAGTATATAAATGCTATAAAGTTAATTATTGCCATATGGTATCTATAGGTAAGAAAGGGTTAATATGGTAGATAAATTTAGAGGAACAGAGTGTACAGAAAGGAAGAAAAGTGTAAGATGGCCAACAAAGGTGACAGAAGATGCTAGAGAAAGGATGCAGCAAGGTCGTAATAAGCCGGTCAAGAAGTTATCTGTAGAAATTGGGGTTTCTTACGGAAGTGCTCAGGAATAAATTAGGTTAGTAATATGCTGAATAAAGTAGACATTACATAATGTATATAACCACCTGAAGACTTGAGTTTGTGAAATAAAATTGTTACTATTCTACTGTTTTTTGATAAAATACTGTAAAGTAATGCCAAACTGAAAATCGTAATAATATATTTCCCTGTAACATAAACGGATACACTATTTTCCTCTCCTCCTTAGCTAGTAAAATGATTTTTTTACATATTGCACTAGCAACTCCAAACTCCTGTAATGGAAGGGGGGTAACAGTGTTTCCGAGTATAGCCAGGTTGATGTTAAAATTGTTAGTAAAAATAAAGTGATGTCCCTGTACTTGATCAGGCAAGACGTATCAGTCAAAACGTTGTGTGTGGACAGTAAAACGGACTTTTTGTCTGAACTGAACTGTCTAGCCACTGTATCAAATACAAAAATAAATAATACCACAATTACATATAGTAAGACAGTAAAAAATTTAGGGGTATATTTAGATTCAAATTTAAGTTTTCAAAGTCAAGTAACCTACATACAGTATGTAAGAAAACTTTTTTCATAATTCATTCCCTCAGACACTTAACCAACGTTTTACCTCTCAGCCTTAAAAAGAACCTGATCCAAACTTTAGTGATGCCCCACTTCGATTATTGCGATTCTCTATTCACGAATCTAAATACTGATCTTGCCCATAGACTACAGCGTGTTCACAATATCTGCGTTCGTTTTGTTTGTAACATTAGAAATTCGATCATGTAACACCGTCACTAGAATTGTTGTCTTGGAGTCCAGTCAAAGAAAGAAGATTCTTCAACTCTCTCTTATTATTATTTAAAATCACCCACACCTCCACACACTCTTACCTAGCATCTCGTTTTGTTTACCTTTTACTACCTCGAACCCGGAACATGTACCTTCTCTCTATTTCTCTGCACAGAACATCATTCTATTCATCATCTTTCAGCATATCTATTCCACGCCTCTGGAACTCTCTCCCTGACCATGTCAGAGATTGTCGGACAATATCAAAATTCAAATTTAAATTAAAAAATCACATTCTAGTTCATGGAATTGCTTGTTGAACACCTGTCAGGTTCCGCAACTTCGGCTTAACCTAACCCATGACATATACTAAATATTGTAACTATACTGTTGTAAAATTTACAATTAATATGTAATGCATTTATTATTATTATTATTATTATTATTATTATTATTATTATTATCATCATTGCTATCTCTGTTTTTCTTTATTTTTTTTTGTATTAGCTCGATGAGAGCTCTATAGTGTTCTTTTGACCCTGTTGACCCTCTATAGAGCTTTAATTTAATTTGTACTATTTTCATCAGCGTCGGTATTTCTTTTTTGTATTTGTATGTGCTATCTGGTAGGATGGAAGAGAAGGCCTTATGGCCTTAATCCTGTCAGATTAAATAAATAAATAATAAATACGGACAATTTGGATAGAAAGAGTAATTAACATAACGAAGGAAAATTGATATATCAAAAATAAATATGTACGGACGTCATATTTGAAGAAAGATCATATTCTGGAGATGAAAACCTTTCTCACAATCGTCTATTGAAAGCAGTCAATGTCTGAAAGAAGTGTACACAATGTAAAATACGCTATTTTCAGTATTACAGTATCATTAAAGATGAAGGCTTATATTGATCAAACATTATTTACACTATTGTACACAATTTTATTTACTAAATAAGAAGACTATAGTATTATGAAATAATAGTAATATACGTTACAAGAGCGGTATGTTGACGTTTTCATGTTCGAGGAAAAGATTGAAAAAGCGAAACGTAGTTGATACCGCTCGTGTATCGTACATTATTTTGTGCGAATATAGTTTATTACATACCTGAAAGACGAATTTCTAATTAGTTGCAATGAAATTTCCATGTTGGTTTCTGTTTAATGACGGCAACTTCGGAAAACCAAAATATTTTTCTTCAACATTGTTGCTATAAAACATTTTCTGTGTTTACTGTACTCCAGCAGGCCGTGATATACGTCTGTCTTTTTTTTTTCCCCCCCAGTCTATAAATGCGAACTTAAAACAAACGGTAAGGTTATGTAATGATTTATTTTTCATTTTAAAATTTTAACAATATTATTTATATAACATATTTCAGTAATAAAATCGGCATCTGGAATCTTGTTGATTTTTTCACGGCTTCCTTAATGTTACTTGTATCAGGAATGCAATAAGTTTCGTGGAGTAGTAGACTTTACTTAATTTTTGCAAATATTTTAAAACAATAATTAACATTGCAATTTAGTGAAATTGCAGTGGTAAGTTTCCAATTTATAATTATTACTATGTTAAACGTCTCTAAAAATAATATGTTAAAAGCCTAAAGCTTAAGCGGTAAGAAGAGGGAAATTGTTATGTGTGTTACTTTGGGAATATTGAATGTGGTATTTCACACTTACCGCGTATTGGTTCTGTGCGGAAAACAAGCAAATACGCATGATCTCGCACAAAATATTTTGCATTACGATACACAACACTGTGAATAAGTTTAATAGTGTAAATAATGTTTGATCAATGTAGGCCTGCATTATTTATTATACTGTAAATAGTAAAAATAGTGTATTTTAGTGTACATAGTGTAAATAATTTAAATTGCAAATGTTAGTGTAATTGGTAAAATGGTCCATGTCTTGTTCTGTTCCACTTGACGAAACAAGATTCGCTTGAGCCGTCAGTTACGTGCTAGATGGACGTGCGTCATCTACTTAAAACTTCAATAATACTTAATCTTGTAGCCTTAAGGGACAAAGTACGGTCTCTACTTATAAGACAACAGTCCTTCATAAATTAAATGAAGCTGATAATATAGCAAGAGTTAAATTCTATTCACAGAGACGAAATTCAACGTATTTCTAGAAATCTTCTGAAAGACGTGAAAAAAGTGCATTACAGAAGATGGTCGACAGTTTCCAGCTCTTATAATAAGGTTGTTGTTTAGTCAACTGTCCGAAGACAGGTGTGAACCTCACAAGTGGCACCAAGATGCACCACTTATGGGCAACATATACATATATGCATATCAGTCTAAAAATATTAACAACAAAATATGAAAAAAAATAAATAAATAAATTGAGGTTATAATAGAGTTGTTTAAGAGTTAAAGGAAGAAATAACATGGACATGCAAGTATGTCATTTTATAATCGTGTCGCTGTTATTTCCGGTGTGACTCCTCCCCTTTGCTTACGTCTTAGGAAGTGAAGGCTGTATAAAGTCTAGGTAGGTAGTAACGTTCGCCATTTTTGTTCTTTCGTTGCCGAGCGACCAGATGAGGAATCTATTTGCTTCACCGTTAAACATTATCATGTCGTAGCTCCTATGATAATAAATCAAACGCATGTAATTGAGCAAATAATTGAGCGGCAAATAACGTCCTCGTGTGATTTCTGCGAAAGCCAACGAAAGAGCCAAAATGACGGACGATTATATTAAGTATTTATCGAGCCTTAGGAAATTCATTACATCATCAATAGCGAATGACAAGACACACACGTTTAAATGTAGCCGACCTGCAACGTGATTGGCTGCCGGAAATAAGAGCGACGGGACTATAATAACATTTTGTACCTTGACATGATCAGAATAAGTGCGTGACAGACATTCATCATTAATGTGGCTGCAATTAATTTAAATTAATGTGCAACAGACGATTCTTACATACATATTGAGACGTCTATGCAATTTATAAATATGTCACAGTTTATTCTATAGATTTAAGCTATTACCTTTAGTGACATAATAGATATTAAAAACACTATGTCGTACTAATACTTCTGTCATTTTTTTTGCAGGTGAGCTGATGGATTTCGTTCGATAGAAGCTGTATTGCTTTAATCTCCTTCATTGAAGGTAAGAGCACGCTTTTCTTTCTTTCTTTCTTTCTTTCTTTCTTTCTTTTCTTTTTTTTTTTTCCAAATGCGTATAACTCCTAGGTTTATTACGAAATGTAATTTTTATCTCTCCATATTTTTTTTGCTTCGATCACTTCAGATTATGTAATATATAAGGCGCGAGAACATTATTGCCGAAAGATGACGTGCTGAATCACCGCTAAGTGGGCTGTTACTTGCCCATGTCACTTTTCGAACGGCGCCGTACTAAGCGAAACCTGTTTCCAGGCGTACATCCGTTATTATTTGGAACTGTTCACATTCTTCGGAATGTATTTATTTATTCAGTTACGAGTCTATGTAGCATCGATGGGACTAGCGAAAATGAAATGGTGATATAAGCCCTGGAATTTGCCATGAGATTACCAAACATTCGTTGAAAACAATTGAGAATGACGAGTACCACAAGCTGCGCTGGCGGTTGAGTGGATATCCTTGTTGAGAATAAGATAAGATGTCGCTTATAGTAGTAATAATTACAATAATAAGGAAGTAAAGCGATAGGTTTGGAAGTAAATCCCGAAAAGACAAAGTATGTCTCGTGACCAGAATATTGTACGAAATGAAAATATAAAAATTGGAAATTTATTCTTCGAAGAGGTGGAAAAATTTAAATATCTTGGAGCAACAGTAACAAATATAAATGACACTCGGGAGGAAATTAAACGCTGAATAAATATAGGAAATGCGTGTTATTATTCGGTTGAGAAGCTTTTGTCATCTAGTCTGCTGTTAAAAAATCTGAAAGTTAGAATTTATGAAACAGTTATATTACCGGTTGTTCTGTATGGTTGTGAAACTTGGACTCTCACTTTGAGAGAGGAACAGACATTAAGGGTGTTTGAGAATAAGATTCTTAGGAATATATTTGGGACTAAGAGGGATGAAGTTACGGGAGAATTGAGAAAGTTACACAACGCAGAACTGCACGCATTGTATTCTTCACCTGACATAATTAAGAACATTAAATCCAGACGTTTGAGATGGGCAGGGCATGTAGCACGTATGGGCGAATCCAGAAATTCATATACAGTGTTAGTTGGGAGACCGGAGGGAAAAAACCTTTGGGGAAGTCGAGACTTAAATGGGAGGATAATATTAAAATGGATTTGAGAGAGGTGGGATATGATGATAGAGACTGGATTAATCTTGCTCAGGATAGGGACCGATGGCGGGCTTATGTGAGGGCGGCAATGAACCTCCGGGTTCCTTAAAAGCCATTTGTAAGTAAGTAGTAATAATAGTTGTAATTTTTTTGTATGTCAATATCAGTAACTAAAATGTGAATAAAATGAATGATCGAAAAGAAAATATAATTATCTGCGAGTATTCACCTTTGTGTTCGTTAGAAACGACAGCTTGAGGAATGCTTTATTAAGTAGAGGAAATAAAATAACATTTACTTGGTCTCTAAGTAACATTTTGTGGGTGGATACAATGTACGTGCTGCTTGTTGGAAGCACAGGTAATTAAAAGGCAGAGTCACACTAGCGAGTACGTACGTTGTTTAATGCATGTAATTTGTGAGGATGCTGCCTGCCAACTATAACGTGTTGAGAAGACAATGGAGATTTGTATAACCAGAAAACAATGAGGTTGGTTCCACAACAGCAAAGTCGTGACATTTACGTAAATGCCAAGCAAAAAAGAGGAAGCAAAAAAGGAGTGTGAAATGTGGTTTGGAAGATGTTCCTCGCATTCACGTGCGCTCCTGGATAAAATAAAACAGATTGCTGCTTGCTCTTCTTTTCTTTTTGTACTACAGGGTGGCCGTTCCATTAAGGAACTGGATGCTTCTCAACCCAGCCTCACGCTCCGTTTGTTGTCTGAGAAGCTCCTTTCCCTTGTGTTTCACTCCACCCCCCACATTATATCTAATTGATCGACCTTAATCCATAAGCTGCTACATGCCTTCCTAGAATCCCATATACTCCAAAATTTGAAACCAACTCTCAGCACTACTTCCTGCAAGACGCATCTCTACTTGTAGTATATTATTAAATTTGATATTGACACGTGTTAAATACCGGCAAAGAAAACCGCCACGATGGCTCAGACCTAGGGAGCTGTGTTTATAGACTGTGTCCCAATTTAATTTTTATTATTTTCTTTTAATTGACCACGTTTGCCAACTGAGACTGACAGTAGAGCAGCGGTGACCAAAGCGAGTGTCGTGACTACATCGTATAATCACAGACATTCAACGGGTACGAGGAGTTTTCTGTACATTGCTGTGTGTTTCATTCACGTACTGAAGGCAAGCAGTGGCGGTATCATGTCGCTCTACAAACTCTGTCTTTACAAGCAGTAAGAGGTGGTTTCTTAAAGAATGACGAGAACTTCTTTGTTGTTCTGTCGGACAAAATGTAGTATGTTTACTTTGCTAAACTGTTCAATTAGGAGTATAGCCTATAGAAACATTAATTGCCACGCTGAATAATGTATTATTACTGACCACTAACAAGGGAAGTACCCCAGCTCGAACAGCTAAAACCGACTGGAAATGCGTGTAAAATATAATGTTGTACCTGTTCGAATAGCTATCAATGCCATTCATCTGTAAAACTACGTGTGCGGCCGCTAACGCCATCTGAAAGTTAGCGTACTAGCCTCACTACGTCGTAGCTGTACAGAGAGTACGAGCGAGACCATTGCGGTGTTCAATAGTGAAGTGCAGGTACTAACGGCAGACATTAGTAGGCTGAAGTCAATTAATCCTGTGAGCATTGTTTACCTGCTGCGCGAAAAGGTACGTCGAACTTACATACCGGATAATGAGGATGTAATTGGAGTGAGGATGAGCCGTTTGCATGCATGTTACGTGATATTATAATGCAAAAATACTACCGGGAATTATCAGAAGTAGATACCGACATATTGGATAGGAATAGTGATTGTGAGTCTGATGGCGGAGAAGAAACAGCACATGGGTATGAGAGTTCCAACAGCTCTGGAACGTCCTCTCCAGCAAATAAAGGAACTGCAAGTCAAATGAATACTTATCTTCACTCCAACAATGTGACCTCCGCGATCTCCAGGTTTCAATCCGGCCGACTTTTGGTTGTGGGGTTACCTTAAAGAACGAGTTTTCCTGACACATTCAAACAACCCTACTGCAACTGAAAGACGCCATCTCGCAAGAAATTGCCAATATTCCAAGACATTATCTCTAAAATCCTGTACATGGTGTCGCAGAATGAAAGCTGTACGTTGAACAAGAGAACGGCGAACATCTTTCCAATGTTTTGTAAACCCTGTTGTTTGTCCAACACTGTGATGTTTATGTTTTTTCCCTATCTCATTTTATAATATTTATAGCAGTTTGTTTGAACTGACTTTTGAAATACCCTATATTCGTATATTATTTAAAGCAAGTGTTGTGTAGCTTCTTGCCACATAATACCTCATTTATGTATTTTGTGGATCTCCTTGTCATAACTGTCTGTTACACGGTGTTGTTTCTTCGGCGATTTGGCTTCTCTAGTCATTAGATTCGTTATTCTTCAATCACTGATTGTACACGACTGCGGAGTTTTACAGATAAATAACCTTGATGGGTGGTAGAGCAAGCACAACTCTGTATTTTAAACGCATTTACTCTCGGTTTTAGCCGTTCGAGCTGGGGTACTTCCCTTGTAAGTATGTGTTTCTATATTTCTTCTGTACGTGCATGAATATTGATATTTTTAGATCTTCTCCCTAGAAGGATAAAATTACTAGGTTTTACTTCAGTTTTAATCTTCTTAATCTTTAGATGAGGGTAACTATTTAGTTACTCATTTAAGGGAACTGGGTAGTGATGCCTGTGCAATTAAAAAATTTCAGTACAAAAACTTAGTTCAATATTTCTAGGCTTTTAGTGCTCAGAGTGGAATAAAAATTGCCATGTGATACAATCAATCATTCTGAATTCAGTAGTATAAAATACAACTAATTAGTTTCGTATCCAAGTGCAAAAGAAAGGCCCTAACTGATAACCTGTTTTCCCACTTTGTTAAATGTACTTCATTCTTCAGGTGCACATTACTTTCTACAATCTTCACTCATATACCTTGCATTTTTTTAAGTTATATAGTAATGTGTATTGTAAATACTAAAGCAAAATTTAGTTAAATATTTCACCCCTAGTGAAACAGAAAAATATTGAACTTTATTTAACATTTTTTGCAATTTTTTTCAATGTATTTTTCTCGTGTTATGTCTGCGATATTCTTAAACCCGTAGGTCTACTATGTAGTACACAAGCTGCAGAAAACACTGTAAAAATTTTATGTAAATTGATTCAGTAGCTTCAGAGAAAAATGCACTTACGTTTTAAAAATGTCAACTTATGGAAAACTGCATTTAAAAAAAAGGATATATGAATTACATGCACAGTCAAATTTAAAGAGGTTATTTAAAGGGCTTACCTCCAGAAATACCTCCCAGAGTATTTATATTGTTTTAAAGAGCAAGTTTTGTACTTTTTTGAAACACAAAATAAGAAATCGGATTTTTGACCTCTAATCACTACCTGGTTCCCTTAATAATAATAATAATAATAATAATAATAATAATAATAATAATAATAATAATAATAATAATATTGTAGAAAAACTGATTCAATATTATGCGTCAACGAACTGTTAAACGCCAGGAATTGATATGTCTTAAACCATAGCCAGGAAGAGAAAGATGACATAAATAAATGTAGGGAAGTCAGCTATCTAATGAGGTTTGAAATATCTCGTGCTCTAAAGCCTTTTAATAGAACAGCATTTCTTAAAAGAGTAATGATTAAAATAGCTTAAATAATTTGTCCGTAAAATGTTTTTAATTTTGAAAAAGTACAAATTTCCTGACCAAGTATCGAGAGATTAATTTAGAAAATTTCTGATTACATTCAAGAGGAAGGTTAAAAAAAGAAGCAAGAAAAATCGTATATTATTCACTGGCTCTTGATGACAGCAGTGACATTACTGATACAGCAAAGCTTGAGATTTTTATCCGCGGGATTGATCAAGATGTTAGTACAGGAACCACCACTGGTTGTAGTTTTCATGCCAAGTAGGTACCTTTCCTCCGTCTCCTTACTTCATCGGCTGTATGTCGCATGTAATCACTGTAGTTCGAGTTTTGGTCACAGCTCCAGTAGAGCGTCTCGTTTAGGCACAGTGAAAACGTAAACAAAGTGCAGGTAACGTGTGGGGGGAGGACGAGCCGTACGATAAACACGAGGGATGCACAAGGTTTTAGTTACAACATTTATGGCGAAGCATTAATTGAAATTATATTTTCACACACACAAAACAAAAAAACACAAATTGCATAACATTATCATATGTACCTTTTAACAAACAAGCAATTGTAACGTTGAAATAATTCAATTTAACAAATAAAATTTTTCTACTTATATGATGTTGCTTTCAAGCTGTATTTTTTTACGGTCATGAAGTTCATTCTCTGTATGACTAACATAATATCACCGTCTTCGGTGGCCGAATTAACAAAAGTACAGTACTGTAATTGTGTTTAGGAAATAGTGTTGTCACTTCAGACCAATATAACTGTAGTTTTGTTAATTCGGCCGCAGAATACTTACTTAAAAAAGTGGGTTTGGGTTAGCGTATGTACTGTATATGTGCAGTATTTTGTTAAAAGATATTACATTGTGTTCGTGTTCAAAGTATGGGTTATTTTGCATAGAAATGTCACACATGAAGTAGAGTATAATAATTTTTAGCAACAATGAATCGGTATCATTACTGATTAAAATAAAAAAAAAAAAACATAGAAACATCTTATTGTTTTTCGGTAGACCAAACAAAATCAAATCTTTTTTTTCCGTGATGTAATTTATTATGAATATTAAGCTATAAAATGAGTTCGTATCGAAGAAAAATTATTTCCTAAGAGGAATTAATTCTCATATTTAGAACTAGCTGAAAGCACCCGGCGTTGCCCGGGTTGTCCTTTTTCCTTCTTTTTTTTATTAAACTGCTTGTTAGACTTTTCGGAAATCTCAGAAACTCAATTATAGACAACCAAAACGAATTGTCTTTACTAAGATGAAATCTTTACATAGTGTATTTACATGAATTAATGAACTTCTTAGCCGAATGCCTGAAAAGGATTAACTCAATTTAAAACAACTGCAGGTCAGGCAGCGAAAGAAAACATTTCATCACGTGCCATACGTTCAAATGTTTTTTAATTTGTGTGTATATATGTGAGTGTTTATTTATTTATTTATTTTGGCGTAGTTAAGGCCGTCAGACCTTCTCTTCCACATCACCAGAAATACAAATAAAATAATAGAAAAATCAAACTATAAATAAAATAAAACCAAACTAAAATATATACAGGCTACAGCCACACAAACTTTAAATGAGTTAGCATTGCTTTGATTTTCATTCTCCAATCTCCTGGCGCTACAGTCCATGAAGGACCCTGGCCACTCCTAAAGCTCTCGCCCAATCTTTCTTGTTCGCAGCACACCTCCAGCATTGCCTTGAAGTTCAGCAAAACAAAAACGCACCCCTCGGCCCACTTAACGTTAACTCAATGTTTACAGATCTTATATTTTATCTCTGCCGGTCAGTGACTGTTAAATTCCAAATGATTTATCTTAGTCGTGGGAGTCGGCGTGTTAAAAATCATTACAACCTTTCGGCCGTCCCCTTTCCTCCCCATCGCAAATGTGACCTTGCAGAGAAGCACAGATAAAGTAATTATAAGATCTGTACATTGATCTATGCTGTGCTGACATACATTTCACGTAATTTCACATCTATGTACGTATGCTTTCACTTAAACTTCAGAGACGGCTGACGATGAATAGGGAATTCCCTTGTTCCCAGTCTGAACTCGTTGGGGTATCATCGTGAGCCAAAATTTATCTCTGTATCAATCGTGCCACATAATCAGTATAGCTTATATGTATATTTTAATTTACATTGGAAGATTTTTTTACCCCTTGATCGCTGTACGCCCGCTTATATAATTCCCAGTTTTTTTTTTAATCATGACTTGAGAAATTATCTCTACAAATTCAGAACATATTAATTATATTATTTTATAAACAGAATACAGATACAATATAAACTCGCAAGAAGTCATTTTTAACATAAAGATTAATATTTTGAGAGACGTATGCCAGTATTTTAGAAATTAAGAGATTGTTCTTTCCACAACGCATAACATACTACATTGGCAACGTGATTATACTGATAGAATTTCGCAGTAATAAATTTTCGGACACGAATAACAATACGTATATTATAGAATTAATACAGTGTTATTTTCAGTGGGTTTACGTATATTCACATACTACATTAGCAACATGGAAAAACTATCATTGAAGTGTTTTTTGATATGTGTAAAATCTTTCTTTTTTCACTCTTTTGTATAAAATATAATTGAGAATGTGAAAAACACGCAGTTAATGTCTGCAACTTTGAGCGACTGTCCTTGAGCTTCATAATAAATGGCCATTAGGCCTACAAATGTCAGTCGCATTGAAATTGCAGTTGCTTAAAATCGAAAGGCATTTTAGTGGGTATCATAGAAATACATGGGATAAAACATCTCCTCCTTTCGTTTTGACAGTTAATATTGTCATTTCTATTACGTTTTTCATGAGTTATTTCTCACCATTTCTCGTTCCAGTGCATAATTTTGGTGGGTCAGTATTTCGAAATAGCAATCCTTGTGGTTTCAAAGAATTCAGTTGGATAAACACAGCCTGCTCACTATGTAGAACTGCATAGAGAAATTCATAATACGGTCCTGGACTGCGTAAATATACTTATTGTATTAAATTGTCTTCTAGATTTTAGCCTTCATGATGTATCAACAATGTAATTTAATTTCGTGTTATAATTTCCATGGTCTCGTGAAAGTCGATGTTGAATACAACAGACAATAATGAAGAACAATTGACTGTAGAAGATTTTGCATTTCAATATTGTACATGAATATTTTATCTATTTATTTTTATTTTTTATAATTTTAATTAATTTAACGTCCATATGTCCGATTTTAATGTAGCCTATGTTCTTCTCCTGGTTATGAAGGTTAAATGTGCAAAGTTTGGAAAATATCGGTCAAAGCGTGTAGATTTGTATAGAGTACATACATAAATACATACATACATACATACATACATACATACATACATACATACATACATACATACATACATACATACATACATACATACATACATACATACATACATACATACATACATACATACATACATACATACATACATACATACATACATACATACATACATACATACATACATTGACTTTTATATATAAGATTTCTCAGATCGTTGACTGTCCATCACAGTGATTTGAAGTATTGTCATTAATACTACATTTAAAATTATAATTTTCACATTTTACACTACAGGTACAAACCCCGGTTTTATTCAGGGAATATACAGTGTTTCGTCTTTCTTTAATAAAATTTCATTTTTAATAATATTGGGACTGGTCAAAGTCATTGCCAGTGAAATGTAACGAACATACTCTAGCTTCAGGTCCAGAATTAAAGATTTCCTTTTGCAGTATCCCCCCAATTTTCTAAACCAGGTCGGTGAGGAATTACGATTGAGAAATATATATGAAGATATATTCCCAGCTTTTTGTTATCAGAGTTGTTGGTATTATTAGAACAACCGAAAGCACTACAAGAAATCATATCGAATTAACAATAATTTTAACTGAATGAAATGAAGCTTACAGTAAAATAATATTCTGAATTACTACACTCTGCACGTGCATAATGACAGCCGATAGTCCATATCGGCTTAATGACGTAAAACGCTTTTACAGTTGATTGCAAGAGAACGGGGCGGAAGAAGAAAAAATTGAGCCATTGTTTTTTCTTTTAATAGTAGGCCTAAGTTGAAATAGAGATGGGAACGATATATCGGTTTTTACGAAATACCGATATTTTCGTTTTGATATATCGATATATCAATATCGAAATTTTGATTCAATATATCGTGTAATATATCGGTTTTCTCATAAATTTATCGTTTTTTTTATATTTGTTTTCGTTTTTATGGAATTATTATGAACAACAAAATCCACACTAGTTAACTTCGATAATTCCCTGAGAGATAGTGTTAATGAAAGTGGGCAGTTACATAATTGTGCAATCTTGAAATATCCTATCCAATCCAATCAATGCCTTTCTCTGATTGGATGGTCTATAATTCGAATTCAAACTATTTAATATGCAGTAACAAATTCAAAATCCAACGTGTGCGAACGTGAGACTGAGACGGGAGATTTATCTACTACTGTTTTAGTATTAATTTCTCAAAGGCAGGAGCAACTGCCACTCTGAGAAGGAACCGTTTGACTTCAAAACTTTTATTTCTATGTTTTTAAATGGAAAGAGAAACAAGGATGTAATACTGGTTTGAGATTTGTTTACGGCTAGGATTTCTATGCACAACCTAATAGTGACATTGTTTCCTTATTATAACCTATATTTTAGTACATAAAAATTTTATCCCCATAATCACCATAATCATTATCATCATCACCACCACCATTGAGATTTGGAATATTGGAGTGTAACAATAACTTGCAATGGGAACTTACTATAGAAGGTTTGTATCAAATCAATTGTGAAGTTTGTTAAAACTTGTAACATTGTAAGTACTGTTTACTTACATTTAAAAATGAATACAAGTACTGCTTACTGACATTTAAAAATGAATACAAGAACTGTTTACTTACATTTAAAAATGAATACAAGTACTGCTTACTGACATTTAAAAATGAATACAAGAACTGTTTACTTACATTTAAAAATTATTACGTTGTTATCTAGAAAAGAGCATTATATGTGTGTGCTCGATCGAATCCTATATAAAATTAGAATAATTGAATCGTGGATTAGAAAAAAAACTGATGGAGATCTTAAAGAAAATTGGAGTGGATTGGAAAAAGAGAAGGCTTTTCAGTAACCTACAAATGAAACGAGTCAAAGGAGAAGAAATTTCAGAAACAAGTGAAATAGGGAGAAGAGTACGACGAGGATGCCGTTTGTCACGTACCCTGTTCAACATCTACTTGGAGGATTTAGTGAAGAACTGTTTTCAGAACATCGGAGGAGTGATAGTAGGAGGAAGAAGAATAAAATGTTTAAGATTTGCTGATATGGCATTGTTAGATAATACTAAAGGATAAGCTACTATAGCTAAATGACAGCTGTGAGCAGTATGGAATGAAGATAAATGCCAACAAGACGCAAACCATGGTCATATGAAGAAAAGTAAAGAAGGTAGACTTGTGAATTCTAAATGAGGCAGTAGAGCAAGTGGACAGCTTCAAATACTTGGGGTATACTATAAGCAGTAACATGAACTGCTGCCAAGAAGTCAAAAGGAGAATAGCAATGGCAAAGGAAGCGTTTAATAGAAAAAGGAGCATCTTCTGCGGACCTCTGGAGAAAGAACTAAGGAAGAGACTAATGAAGTGCTTTGTGTGGAGTGTAGCATTGTATGGTGCAGAAACATGGACATTACTAAGAAGTGAATAGAAGCATTTGTAGTGTTTTAAATGTCTTTAAACTATATAAATTAGAAATGTAAACGGAATTTAACCGGTATGCAATCCTTGATAGGTACCTTCTCGTACGATATCTCGTCATCATTGAATTATTGTTAATAATATAATAGTTATACCATGGAGATGGATGGAGTGTGTGAAATGGACAGACAGAGTAAGAAACGAAGCTGTGTTGGAAAAAGTGGATGAAGAAAGAATGATGCTGAAACAGATTAGGAGGAGGAAAAGGATTTGGTTGAGAAGAAACTACCTACTGAAGGATGCACTGGAAGGAATGGTGTACGGGAGAAGAGTTCGAGGCAGGAGAAGATATCAGACGATAGACGACATTAAGATATATGGATCATATGAGGAGACAAAGAGGAAGGCAGAAAATAGGAAAGAGTGGAGAATGCTCTGTTTGCAGTGAAAGATCTGCCTTTGGGCAGAACACTATGAATGAATAAATGTTTCAGTGTCAAATACTGACCCATATACTGGGTGTTCATTTCAAAGTGTGTCATGGCTCGCTGTATGCCGTCATGTGGTTAGCCGATGAGCCTAGAGAATTCAATCTTCCTACACTTCCGCAGAGGTGTATAACCTATGAGGCAGAGAAGTTGCCTAGCAAGTACGGCGTTCATTCTGAAGAGTACGTACCGATACGTACGGTAACGCCGGTAGTGGCAGGAATGTGAACTGTTTGGAAATATGTACTGTCGGGATATGGGGAGAGGGTAAGACGATTACTTACGTATTTGTTGACATTAATTTCGACGGTCAACATGGACACGGAGCATTTGATTTGTGTTGTGGAATGTTACCGCACGCAACCTATGATAACAAATACCCTGCGTACGACTTGCCGGCGCAAAACACAGTTCGAAAGAGGTTATGGTAGCACACAGACCGTACAGACCGCCATCTGTTGCTACGACGTTCAAGTTATACCGTACACGTTCTCAAGTTCAGATTGAAGAACGCCTTAAATAATAGGCAACTTCTCTAACATATAAGCTGAAACTCGCTTCAAATCAGTGACCCAACAAGTGACGTCATGACACACTTTGAAATGAACACCCAGTAGAGTTCACTTAACACTTTCCCATTGTATCATTTAAGCTCATCTTACCTCCACCATAGGTGATTTCGGTTAGGAACTACATAATAATGAAATTATGATATTGAAAATGTATTGTTTATTGTTGCAATTTTACATTTAATCTTTTGATTGTTATGATGTTAATTTCAATTCTAATAAGGAGTAGGCTATTAAATTAAGTTTATTGTAATAAATGTACACCCACAAATGTAATTGCATTAGTATCTATTAATTTGCTTACGGAATAGCGATATATCGTATCGTTTCGATATATTTTCTGCAATATATATCGTTTATCGAAATTAGGTTTGCAATATATTGCAATATCAATATATCGGTATTTAAATTATTTCCCCCCATCTCTAAGTTGAAAGTTGTTATTTTATATGTTGCTGCTATAGCTGCTCCGGAGATACTATTACCATAACTCAATTATAAAATTTCTTCATTCATGTCAATATATGTATGGACTATCCACATAATATACCTGCAGGTATCAAGAATAAAAATAAAAGTAAAGGCGTTCGTTAGACTTAAAAATTCTTATATGCCAAGAAAGAGTTCTTGAATTATTTTTACATGAAATAAAGTACTTCTTTGTATAAAACTAGCCGTACCCGTGCGCTCCGCTGCACCCGTTAGAAATAAATGTAAAGTAATTACATAATTAAAATAGGACATTTGATCCAGGGAACATTCGTGTTTGATAGAAGGATAAATCGTTTAATATGTTACTTAATTTAAATTGTATTTAAATAATTAAAATGCGATCATTTTGGTCCAGAGACCACTCATTTGGTGCAATGACAATTCCTTTAACATGTTTCTTAATTTTTATTACATGCAACCATAGTTTAATGAAGATTGGCAACATTTAGATTTAATGTGTATACTTTACACAGACAGACATACAAACAAAAATTTCGAAAAAGCGATTTTCGGTTTCAGGGTGGTTAATTATATATGTTAGGACCTGTTATTTTCGGAAAATCGAAAATTATCAGAAACATTTCGGCTACAGATTATTATTAGTATAGATTATAAACACACATCATATCATCCATATATTAATCCGATTGTTGTCCAAGGACTCCAAGGCCGCCTTAAATAAACGCAGAGTCATTTGTTTATCTTTATTACTCGTATTTTATTTGGACCTGGCCATGATATAAAAAGCATTGTTATTTAAAACGGATATCTTGCCATATAGTAATGTAGAATTCCTGCACGGAAATATTATGTACTTCGGTACATCATAGTAATATCAGTCCTATGAAAATTTTGCATAGAATAAAATTTATCGGAAATCATTTTTAAAGAAACTTTTGTTATGTAATGTTTTTCAAAAAAATCAATAATAAGTGAGATATTTTGATTTATTTAACTCAGGCCCCCTTATAACCCCCCTTTTAAATACAGTATTTTGAATGACATATAGCCTGTAAGCTAAGCTACAACGAAATTAATTTATATTCCAATTTTCATATAAATCGATTCAGCCATTATCGCGTGAAAAGGTAACAAACATCCAGACAGACAGACAGACAGACAGACAGACATACAAACAAAAATTTCAAAAAAGCGATTTTCGGTCTCAGGGTGATTAATTATACATGTTAACACCAATTATTTTTGGAAAATCGAAAATTACCAGAAAACGTTTGGCTACAGATTTATTATTAGTATAGATTATTTTATCGTCAATTGCGATTCTAGTGTGAAGATTTCACCGCCGCCGGCCAGAAGACTGCATAAGCAGAAAAAACTGCCTTCTACTTAAAGCACTGCAGATCACTTCCTGTAGCCTACCTCCTTTTCTATGCTTGAATTATTTTCTACAGAAACAAGGATTCAGCTTACTATCTCATTACGGACCTCTAACTTCTCATATTTGAACCATTTGTACCTATTTCCGCAAATAATAAAACAGAATTAGAAATGAATATAGGCCTAATATTAGAACATCTATTTTGTGGGATTTCATGTAACATTATTGGCATGATTCACTTAATTACTAACATTTACCAAGTGAAATATATTATTTTTTGGTTATTATGTGCAACTCACAAAAAGAAAGTGTATTTTTTTAAATGATCTGATAATTACCTAATAAGTTGTAATGTATACATATCCTTCAAGAGATACGTAAGTGAAGAAAACACCGTCTTACCTCGAAAATAATTAGTACCCCCCCCCCCACTCGATTATAAGAGCTTCCCATTATTTAGAGTAAATTAAAAAGAAATATTGTTAGGAATTTTAGACTCTGAAAACTACTGGTAATGTAAGTTGAGATACTTGCTAAAGAATTTTTTAAATTTTATATATTATTTAAATTTTATTTATTATTTAAATTTAAATATACAGAATACAGAATATACGTAATTACAACAAGAGAAATAGAAATAAAATAATACAATCAATATAAAAAAGAGGATGCGGTAATATTAACAAAATTTGAGGACCGAATGAGCAGCGCTCGTGCAGTGCTAAATCCGATTAAATATAACAGTGATGCATTGTATCAGTTTTTGTTTTTCAAGCTTACCTGTGGGCAATTCGTGCATATTATAAGCCTAAAAATCTGAATGTCGTAATGTATTACTCGACCAAGGCCAGTGGAGTCCTGCAGCCCGGAGCCGTGGCGCTACTGCTCCTGCGTTCGTAATACCACATCGCAATAGTTCACATTACGCCCACGGCTCCACTAACCTCGGCCGAGTAGTAATTTGTTTCATTAAATAACTTTTAAGTCTAAACAATAACACTCCTTGTTTTCGTTTTGCATCTTCATGCCTCCACATACTTTTTTAAAGACTGTATACCAGGCCGGACCAATTCAAATGCTACAGAAGCAACTACAGCCAACTTGGCGCAAGCCAACCGCGCTGTGGTGCTGTGCGAGAGGGGCGGCAGACGTGATGTAGTGACGGTTTGGTTCGCTATGGACTAGATTGGTGGCCAAGCCGTAGCGCCATAGCTATCATGGCGTTTGTTAGACTGGTCTGCTTTAGACGAATGTAAGACCAAATTTTGGAACATAAATCTGGCAAAACCTAGCGAGTTGGCTCAGACGGTAGTCCTTTGGACTCATATTCGGCAGGTTCTGGGTTCAAACTCTATGGCCGACCAATCTCACTGGTTTTTTTTTAATGGTTTCCCTCAGTCAGAAATGCAAATGCCGGATTGTAATTTTATAATCTATAATCAATTACATGAATACAGGCCATCTACAACACTCTATAGAGACGGGAATTCAACAATAGTGAAAACAGCCTACTGGTATACCCACAGATCCTAAGCATGCGATGCTAAAGTGCGTATAAATAAACTTGACAAAAGATTTGGCAAAAGGGGTCTTAGTTTCGGGTAAATACTATTACTGTAAGTACAGGGACATCATTTTATTTTTACTTTAATTTTTATTGTAACTGAGTCTTTTAATGTACTTCACTCCCACCCCTCTAGTAGTAAAATTTCAACCGTTCTCCACACAGAACCAAGCGTATACAGTCAAAGTCGTCTTACGGTCATAGTAAACACAAACATTACTGAGTTAGTGAGTATAGTACGTTCCAGAAATATGTTCACGTTTTCCAGTGACGAGAGAGCTTTCAATATTCAATCATATTCTCGCACAAGTACTGTCGTCCGTTTGCCTATGTTGCATCTCGGTTCCCCCACCCGCTTCGCTCGCTCCTCTGTAAAGGCTAGTGCCTGGGCTGTCATAGCTCTTTTCTGAAAACATTAATTTCTGTTAGGAATTGGACGTCTACGTAATATTATATAACTATTTAAAATAACTTAAAAGGGCCTCGTTAATTAACTGTCACGTGACTTCCCTCCTTTCTACGACCCTGCGAAAAAACCACCTGGACGGACAGTAGATAGCATGTCTGAGTAATTTTATCTTTTCGGATCGGGCAGAAGTGAAGATTGAATTTACAGTACGTAAAGTACTCTTTTAAAGAGTAGGTACAGAATTATTTCAGCATGAGTTACTAGTACGAAGGACGAAACTGGTAATTGGAATTAGGTACAATAGTCTATAGTGCAATAATATGCAAAAAGAAAAAAAAAAAGACTGAAGGCTGTATCGAAATGAACGATCACCATTTTCAAAATTGTGTTTAAATATACATATTATGATTATTTTTCAATTTAACTTCAATCTCTATATTGTACGCTAATGTACTGTAGACAGTATGATGTACGCTGCATAATGAATACGTCCGAATGGATAGCTCAGTTCGTGAGTAGAAACAATTATTGTTAATACAGTACTGTATTTTGATTAAAGAAAAACCTAATGAAAATTATCAAACTCAAAATTGCGATACTTTACGTAAATGGATGAACTACTTTTCTTCTCTTCTATACCTAGTAAAGTGATTTGTTTGTATTTTATGCCGGTATCATCGAACTCCAGTCGTGGAAGGGGGGTAGCAAACGGTGTTTCTGGTTCTCAACCGTTAATCAAAAGGTATAGTCAGGTTAATATTAGAAATGTTAGTAAAAATAAAATGGTATCCCTGTATATCGTACGTAGCATTGAAATAATTTTTTGTGAAATACATAAACCGTAATGAAAAATGTCGGATAGGAATTTTATAATCTTTAATGAATTACATGAATACAAGCCGTTTACAACACACTATAGACACAGGAATTCAATAATACTGAAAACAGTCTACTGACATTACCCACAGATCCTATACACGATATGACCATTGATGTTAAAGCGTGTATAAATAAACTTAACAAAAGATTTGGCAAAATGTGTCTTATTTTCGGGTAAATGCTATTACTGTAGGTATGTCGTACGTAGCATGGAAATAAGTTTTTGTGAAATACGTAAACCGTGATGAAAAGTAGTGCTATGTGTCATCTTCTTTGCTATCCTCTCAGTTAATAGCGTGAAATTATAGCAAACTAGTGGCTTGTGCAGCAAATGCTGCAAACTAAGTTCATTAGACGTTGAAATAAAAATTTTTCAGATTTATTTTCAATGAAAAATACCAGATATTGTGAAAGTTAATTGGTTCCATAATAATGAAGCTAGTCCCTCTGAATGGTTTTTTTTATCCCAAATACTTTTTCTTGAACCTTCAGTTTTTGAGTTTCAACGCGAAAGCGCAGGTAACAGTGTCAAGACGATCAGTGGGTTAATCATGTGGGAGTAAAGCAGTAGCTAATTCAGGTCATTGTGGATTGTAGGCGAAAGTTAAAAAATTGTCAAGTTTGCTATGCTTTCGAACAATAGACATAGCATCTTGGTATAGCTGCTGCATATAAAGGGTAAAATCATCTTATCCTACTAAGAGATCTTGCTGAAATGACCGGAGACTACAAAATCTTGTAGCCCTCTTATTTTATCAGTAGGTAATACCTTTTGGTATTTCCTTAGGAACTGTAGTTTTTGCACTCTCTCGAGCCAGTACTGAAGAGAATCACGCATATAAATTCCTACACTACACCGGCATTAAATACATGAAAAAGACCCAATCCCACTTGATTAATAACTATAAAAATATGTTATATCTAATAATATTATCTTACATAAGTTTTGTAGTTTTCAGTAACATACACTATATATAGGGCCTACTACATAGCCGCCACTCAGTAAATTATATAAATGAAGATCTAACTAAAGATATTCTCTACATCTACTTATACAACCCCAAAACGTTTCACTTTCATATCATCAATATAGCATTAATAATAAGCATAATTAATGAAAAATAGTCACATCATAGTATAATAATATTTCATTTCTAATGGTAATAATGTCATCAAACCACCTCACGTTTTGTAGTTTTTAATATCCAATACACAACTGTACTGAGAAAATTACACACCACAGAATCAGACCTGTAAATTATTTTTAGTAAGCCTTGAAGTTTTTAATAACCATTTGAATTTGATTTCTAAATATGTCAGCAATCTTGCAGGTCATGGCCTTCTTGTAATATTGTTTATTGTAGTGTGTGTTTTGTTTTATTATGAAACGCCATTAGTGTTCTCAAAACTGATGACAGATGGATTTTGTAAAATAGGAAAATTATGTAGGAAAATTGACAGTTCACTGAAAACTACTATTTTTCTGAAAATCTTTGGGTTCTAAGATTCAAAATGAGGAGTCATTTATTAAAATCCGTTCAGCCGTTTTCTCGTAATTTCCATTACCAGTTCAAATTATGTATATAGATATACGTGTAATAATATTACTAGAAACAATGAGTTTCTGTAGTACTATTCTTTTCTTAAAAAGAGGAAAAGTGTATTTGAGCCTTTTGTTCAATAAATATTTGACAAATATTTTAATAGGCTCATACGGAAACTTATCACTGAACTTAGTCGTGTTTATTTAAAAAGTAGTTGATTTCATACGTAGATAAACAATTACCATGACCTCATAAAGAGGAGCCCAGCTTTTCCAAGGAGCTCTGTAACAAATACTCTCGTTCCTAATAATTATGAAGACAATACTTGAACTAAAGAAAATTATCGAGGAAGAGACAGAGAGGGACAGGAAGATGTTAAATTGTTTTTTTTATTTAAAGGTAGAAACGGAGAGAGAAATTTTAATTTTTTTCTTACTATGTCGCTGTTGAAGAAATTACGAGTATGTACGTTCTTTCAAAGCTGCGAGATCTTACGCAAATCAAACAGTAATTAACAACAAATATTAACAGAATGTTGTAGGAGGGTAAATGGTTTTATGATGCTCTGGGTGTTAAAAATTACAAAGCCGACAATAAAATTATGGAACAACCTCTACAATACGCACATTAATATGTAGATTTAATTCCAATGCCATTTGCTGAAAAGCTACAATTATGGAAGGATGGATGGGCGGAACCGAGTTTGAATTACAGAAATTATTAACAGGGAGTTGCTGCTTGTTGCGTGTTATGAAATAAACGGGGTGTTCAACCACGAGGGGCGCGTCCTCAGTCATTCAATTCAATTATGTAATACTGGAAATTAGAATGAAGTAGGCCTATAACATAGTAAACTCGATGTTCATGTCCATTAACTTATTTTTTCAGAAAATCCACTGCTCATTGTATCTTCGTGTTTGCTACAGGTTTATAAATGAACGTAGCTCATTATTATTATTATTATTATTATTATTATTATTATTATTATTATTTTTTATTATTATTATTATTATTATTATTATTATTATTATTATTATTATTATTATTATTATTATTATTATTATTATTATTATTATTATTGGAATAAAACTTAATATATTCATAATATGTCTACTTCATTAGAATAGTCTATCTAACAACTTAGGGGGTTGAAAACATGTTATGGTCCTAGAGAATTTAGTATGTATTTATTGATAGAGAAAGATCAAAAATGTTTTTTCGTATGTCTCGTAGTGTTGTTAATTGAAAAATGAATAGTTTTAAGAGGAGGATATACTGAAATTTAAAGTTTTATCCTAATTGATACAAAATTTTAATTTGTATGTAGAAATGTCACTACTGCAACAACTTAAATTCGAGATTAGTTAAAAAGAAATTGGGGCGCATTAAAAAAATATCAGAATACAACAATTCACTAAAATTAATATATCTCAGACATTTTTAAAGATAAATTCAAAATTTCTATGACATTTTACCCCTAAAAGCGCTTTTTAAAAATGTATGGAGCTCAGTTTTGATATTGGCTTTCAACATTTTAAGATAAACAATAAAACATATTATAAGACTGAATTTTAGAGGTATTTTTATAGATGTGGAGGCATATCATGTTTAAAATGCAACAAAATAACATATTTCTTTAAATATAATAAAAGCTTTAAAACTTTAAAACTTTAAGAACTTCATAGTGTTAAAATTGTTAAAACGTTTAAAAAAGGTACTTAATGTATGAAGAGTCCACTGCAAGAATAATGGATGTCATTTGGAATACATTTTGCAGGAGAAGCAATTGAAAGTTTGAAATGCTTAGCGCTCAAAGCTTAACTGTGATTTTCCGATCATTACTGGAAAATGACTACCAGTGTTAATGCCATATAACTCTGTATGTACATTCTATATGTCTTAAGCTATGCATTGACAGTCTTGGTTCATTTTCGACAAGAAAGTGACATCCACTATTCTTGCAGTGGACTCTTCATATATAATTATGCCTTATGGCGGTTTCAGAGTTGTTTGCTTTGTCTTAATCGGATGAACTCCGATAAAGATACCTGTGAAGAATTGCTAAGAATGGATTCGGACAAATTAACATATATTTTGTTTTAGTACTGAGGAATTATATCCAAAAGAAAAATGTTGCATAATTTAAAAATGCATTACAGAGGTGCATTTAAATTTTAAAATTATGCCATCTTCTGGCAACTTAAAGAGGCCCAGGTATAGTTTATGATGATGATTAACTTATTCAAATAGATAAGGATTTAACAATTTGTTATAAATTCTAATCTACTTTTTGGCTTCCGTGTATCGAGCTAATAAGACTATTTATTTAGTGATGGGCAGCTAATGATTATTATTATTATTATTATTATTATTATTATTATTATTATTATTATTATTATTATTATTATTATTATGGGAAACATTTCGAAACTAAATGCATTTAGAATATGCATGGAGGCATACGAGTGATAATCCTGTAGTATTATTTTACCGTGTTGAGAAGATTAAAGGTAAATGCTTGAAAAGCACGTTATCTTTAGTAAGACAATTCGGCAACGCTGCAGCATGGAACACTCGTTTGGGTCGGTCATTCCTTGAGTAAAAATCGATTGACCTTAGTCTATGTTCTCTCTCTTTCTCTTGTGTATCTGTGTTTCGTGTTACTCTCTCCCTCATTCCGACCGATGGATGACCAGTGGCTCTCCTCTCTTCATAACTCGTGGAGGACGGGGTGCTGGAGGGTGAAGAAGTGCGGGGGTGGAACGAGACTTTGCTACGAAACTGTATTTCTTCATATCTATATCGAAAATACATGAAATGGAGAGAAAGACCAATGGAAAATGGACTAGATGAACCTGGAATATAAAATGGCTAGAAACTTTCTACTATACTACACAAATTCATTTAAGTTACAATATAATTGCTCACACATCTTGAGCTTAGCAATGCAATGCAATGTTGAACTATCATAGATATTATAATCAACTATTGCTGTTACTACTACTACTACTATTACTACTACTACTACTACTACTACTACTACTACTACTACTACTACTACTACTACTACTACTACTAGGCATCATATCCTCGTCAATTAAAAAACTGAAGGGCTTAAAAGCTTCTTTATATAGAACCAGTTTTCGAAATGAGCCGGTATAAGCCGGTACCGGGACTTCTTTGCACCAGCAAATTTCATACCGGTATGCCATTAGAAATTACTCAGTAAAGTAAATATGTATACTGAATTTATTAACATAGTGTTATATTTACTCTGTAATTTGCCAATTATGGCTACATTTTAGATTTTTGGCTGTGATATCTGAACTTAACTCTTTTAAATTTATTTTTATTTGGTATTTTTCATTTATATCTATATCTGTGTCTTTTATTTAGGTAGTATCTATTTGTTTTGTTTTCTTTTCTTTTATTTTTAATTTTTAATTTGTAATTACACTTGTATCTTGCATTTGTTTCTGTTTTATCTCTTTTTTCATGTTATATGCAATTCTGTGTCTTTTTAACAAATATGTACTGTCTATTGTAATTGGGGCTTTGCCCTGTTATAGACATAAATAAATAAATAAATAAATAAATAAATAAATAAATAAATAAATAAATAAATAAATAAATAAATAAATAAATAAATAAATAAATGTCACGTTGCAGCTGATCTCTCGTCTCTCCTTCTTAAACTTCTTTATTATTATTATTATTATTATTATTATTATTATTATTATTCATTACGTAATTCTCACAACTTTTGTTCACAAGTCAATTACGACGGCAGACACCTTATTTTTGATTTCCATTGTCACTTGCAATAAGCTGAGATAGCAAGTTATTAAGTGAGAAAGTTGTATGACTTAACTGCGCAACTTCTGTGCTTAAGGAGTATGTATTATTTTAAAATTAATTTCCTGTTTTTATTATTGTAAATTCTGGATGACAGATTTTAATAAAATCACGACAGTAAGTAGTTCAATTCTAACTGCAGAAAGAAAACGAATGGCTTATAGTTCAAAATGAGAAACTAGATTGTAGCGTGTGTCGTAATGTTGATTCCGCGGGTGTTTTTTAAACTCAGAGACTTAGGCTTTTTACAGAGTGGAGAAATTGCAGTGGTTCAAGATTTGGTGATAGTGATGAAAAAAGGAAACAAAGAATACGAAAGAAAATATTTCATCACAACAAGAGTAATGCACATCCAAGCAGCAATTAACATTTCAGATCAATGGAATAAATAGAAGTTTCAGAAGGCAATTTCCACACAATAAATAGCTTATTACGTGTCGTGTGTTCAGAACAATGTACACGTTGGCAAAATTCAACAGGCCATCCTCTGATTTGCCGATTTTCTTAGATATGCACATTATGAATGTTTTGGAAGTAGGCAGGTCTGGTCACTCACGTGCAGATATCGCGAAACCTATTTCAGACAGAAGAGAAGTCATTTTATTTAAATTCATAACAGCTTGCAATTTAAAGATTGGAGTACCGGTAATGATTGACGAGTTTACTAGAAAATAGTTCTTGCTATCCCCATTAGTAATGCATTTTCTGCTTCCTCTGAACCTAGTATATTCTCTTTTGATTTAGTGGTACTAAATAACACTTATGAATACACACATTTTATGTTACCATAATTTTAACATTCTCTCAAACAGTTATGTTATTGTTTTGTTTGTTTCATGGCCTACTCCATTATAAATACACACATTTATTTTGTGTTACATTATCAAAGCATTTGAAAGAACCATAATTTTAAACATTCTCTCATACACTTATGATATTGTTTTGTTTGTTTCATGGCCTACTCCATGTGAATACATACATTTATTTTGTGTTACATTATCAAAGCATTTGAAAGAACCATAATTTTAAACATTCTCTGAAACAGTTATGTTATTGTTTTGTTTGTTTCATGCCCTACTCCATGTGAATACGTACATTTATTTTGTGTTACATTATCAAAACATTTGAAAGAACCATAATTTTAAACATTCTCTGAAACAGTTATGTTATTGTTTTGTTTGTTTCATGGCCTACTCCATGTGAATACATACATTTATTTTGTGTTACATTATCAAAACATTTGAAAGAACCGTAATTTTAAACATTCTCTCAAACAGTTATGTTATTGTTTTGTTTGTTTCGTAGCCTACTCCATTGTGAATACACACATTTATTTTGTGTTACATTATCAAAACATTTGAAAGAACCATAATTTTAAATATTCTCTGCAACAGTTATGTTATTGTTTTGTTTGTTTCATGGCCTACTCAATATGAATACACACATTTATTTTGTGTTATATTATCAAAACATTTGAAAGAACCATAACATTTACAAGATAGTATTCATCATTTATGCTGAGTCAAACTTCTATCCGTATGTAAAATTGAATGAAGATTTCAAATATGTAAAATTTAATATAGGCTGCCATTTAAAAAAGTCTTACTTACTTGCCACACCCTGTACATGAATCAATACTTTTGTGAGACCACAGCCTTAAGTTTTAGTTAGATATCTCCAACAACTTTTCTTTTAGGTCAATCATGAAAACATTTTGAGAATTTTTTTCAGCCGGTTAGCGTGTAAATAATAAATTGGCCAAATATTTGAATTTTGATTTAAATCTTTTTTTGATCTATTTTTAATAAACATGTCTACAGTAAAATCTGTAGCATGTTTTAAAAAAATATATAGCGTATTTTTTATTTTAAACAAATTTCTTTTCAAAAAATTTGATCATTATTAAAAAAAACGATTCATTCTATCTTAAAAATTTACTGTATGTTGTTTACACAAGAGAAATTTATATGCATGCAGAATTTCATTAAGATATCTTAAGTACGTTTTGCGTTATCATGTAATCGGTGAAACATGAAAAGAAATTCTCAAAAATGTTTCATAATTTAAATAATGTAACTATTTGATTTTCAAAAACATTAAAATTATCTATTGATGTACAGGTGATGTACATTAAGCATGCAAATTTTTGTTTGCAGAGGACCTATAGATTCTGAGGGGAAAAAAATTGAAATATTTTAAAATTATACTAGCGAAAGGTGTAACCCCCCACTTAAAATAACACAGGACAGGGACATAGCTCCTTTCCCTGGAGAAAGGAGGTCAATATTTTTATTCATTTATTTTTACCAAGATTGTAATCGGATCCGCAAGTTTTACGCTGAAAACCTACCTACCTCTTCAATCGGAGATAAGGACTATTGCAATGAAAATATCGTCGCTGAATACCACCATCACCACCACCTCTACGTAAAAGATAGGATCCTTCGTCACTTTCCATTTTTATTCGCCTATGGATTATGAATGTTCACAAGTAACTAGAGAATCTTGCAATGTGAACAGTATACAGGGTTGTTTCCGATCTCTTATAACGAATTTGAATGACATCATGTGCGTCAGGAGTCACACGACACCTGAACTGTGGCGCGAGATGATAGACCAGTAGTGAGTGATCTCATAGTCAGAGTGCACGACGACTCACAGCTGAAATTTCCAAGAAAATCGTGCCTTTTTGGGAGGGGTACATAAGAACCCTTTCCGATGCCAAGTACAGTTAAGTGAAAATAAAATAAGCTTGCAATAAACGAGGTTTCGTTATTTCCAAGAAAGGCATCTTGTATGTACTTAATAAGATTAGTAAAGCTCGAATGGAATTAATTTCTATCATCTCGTGGGGTGCGGCGACTTGTGACGGAGGGTGGATTTGCTTGCTTTTTCCACTTTGGAATTAATCCCATCCGAGCTTTACCAGTCTTATTAGGTAAAAACAAGATGCCTTTCTTGAAAATAAAGAAACCACGTGTTTTGCAGGCTCCTATGATTTTCACGTAACTGTAGGCTACTTGACATCGGAAAGAGTTATGTACCCCTCCAAAAAAGACTCGATTTTCTTGGGCATTGCTACTGTGATACACCGTGCACTCTGATTATGAAATCACTCACTACTGGTCTGTCAGCTC
Source organism: Periplaneta americana (assembly GCF_040183065.1). Taxonomy (NCBI): domain Eukaryota; kingdom Metazoa; phylum Arthropoda; class Insecta; order Blattodea; family Blattidae; genus Periplaneta; species Periplaneta americana. Next base: position 79,128,427 of record NC_091123.1, on the reverse strand, counting down.
TCGCCGCAATTCAGCTATCGGTATGATTCCTGACGCACATGACGTCATTCAAATTCGTTTTCAGAGATCGAAAACAATCCTGTAGTGAAAGACCAGTATAACGTAAGGCAAAGGAAATACACCAAATTCAAATGAGAAGGCTATGAATCTTTATTTCCTCACTGGAAATGAAACTTCGACCTGTTGGATCTGCACCTAAAAACGCTACCTTTTCTGTCCCATCTTATCTTTTTATAAATATTATCAGTTCTAACTGCTTGTATGTAGTACACATTTTAGTAACGTTTCTGATTTTTTTTAAATGCATGTTTAGTATTTTGTTTTGTATACATTCACTGTCTCTGGTTAAAAAATGCTTTCGAACTCCATCTTATTTGTCAACTCACAAATGTCATGAATTTACGACTGCCCTAACAAACCGCTGAATATTGCACGGTTGTGTTCTCTGTAATTTTGTCGACGACAGCATTGTATTTATGAAAATGACAGTGCTAGGAACACACACGCGGTTTTCCGGTAATTTTACTACCACAGAAACCAGGAAACATGAATGGCTGCGAGGATCGAACTTACCACCTCCCGAACAACGAGCAGGTGTGTTTGTGCTCCGAAACACACGTTAAGGAGCAGTTGTGCCTATGTTGGTATTCGTTTTCGTGTTTGGGATGGAAGGCCTGAGGGAAAAGTATAACGTTCTTAGACACGTGCAAGCTGTCGACAGTTTCGTTTGATGGTTTGATGTTTGACGTACTGTTGTTATTTTCTGATTAAACTAAATGTATGTAGACAATATTGCCATTTATTTCAACCTTTGGGACTTTAGCCCGTTTCTTTTTCATGAAGAGTTTTTCTAAAAAAACTGTATTCATCACCTCCAAAAATATACTTTTGGCAAGCTGTGCGACTGCTAGCCTACGTTCAGTGATTCTTCACACGTACTGGGTGCATTTCGTTCACTTTTAATGTTTATGAGTCAATTTATTTATCAAGAAATTACAAATAAATAATATTGCATTTTTTACTCTAATCAGAACAAGGCATTATTTTACTTCTTTGCATTAAGACTGTGTAGATTCATGAATTATTTAATCAGGTTCTAACGTTCTTTTTCCTTGCATTGAAATAATGCTTACTTACAAATGACTTTTAGAAAACCCGGAAGTTTACTGCCGCACTCACATATGCTCGCCAGCGGACCCTATTCCGAGCAAGATTATTCCAGTCCCTACCATCATAACCCACCTTCCTCAAATCTATTTTAATATTATCCTTCCAGCTACGTCTCGGCCTCCCCAAAGGTCTTCCAACTGACAAATGCATTTCTGGATTCTCCCAAACGCTACATGCCCTGTCCATCTCATACGTCTGGATTTAATGTTCCTGATTATTTTATGTGAAGAATACAATATGTGCAGTTCTTCGTTGTGTAATTTTCTCCATTCTCTTATAACTTCATCCCTCTTAGCCCCAAATATTTTTCTAACCACCTTAATCTCGAACACTCTTAACCTCTGTTCTTCTTTCAAAGTGATAGTCCAAATTCCATAACTGTAGAGAACAACCGGTAAAATAACTGTTTTATAAATTCTAACTTTCAGTTTTTTTTAAAGCAGACTAGCTGACAAAAGCTTTTCAACAGAATAATAACAGGCATTTCCCATATTTATTCTGCGTTTAATTTCCCCTCGAGTATCATTTGTAGTTGATACTGTTACTCTAATATATTTGAATTTTTTCACCTCTTCAACGGATAAATTTCCAATTGTTACTGTTCTGGTCACGAGTCATAATCATATACTTTGTCTTTTCGAGATTTACTTTCAAAACTACTAGTATCTCATTACTTTCTTAAGTAAAATCGTAGTGTTAATAATAATAATAATAAAAATAGTAATAATAATAATGATAATAATAATAATAATAATAATAATAATAATAATAATAATAATAATAATAATAATAATAATAATAATATAGATTTTCCGTCTCACAAGGAGTTCACATATCTTATTCCTTGAACTTCATCTTCCCTCAATTGAAGTCTAAGCTTGTCTATAATACTACCTCGATCTTTGAAGGTTTATTAAAAAAACATACGCATTTATCAAGAATAGCATTACTGCGGTTTCCACATTTCATTACCTGTGAATTTTAACAATACAACGAATACTACTAAATGAGACGATATTGAACTAACTCGAAGCATTTCATATCTGTCAATAGATAAGTTTTTAAGTTTTAACTTGCCGCATTAGCAAGTGTGTGGTTAAAAGTGTGGAGTGGAGGTTGAAAGTGTGTCAACTAAGGATATTACTCCTCATTATTATTGTGTTAGTAAGAGGTATCTAGGGGAAAAGCTGAGCAGGTAAGTAACTTCGACAACAGTAATATGAAAGTGAGTAGTTGGACAAGGTTATAACAGTGCTTACAGTCTTCATCTTCTTCATGTGTTGAGTTATTAGCCCATCATGCCTCCGATATGTTACCTTAAATTTGTAGTGTCCTTTTGATTTATATCGAACAAATATCACTGGAAGACTACGTCTATCTCAATTACTATGTCTCATTTTGGGAAGACGAGGACCACAAAAATTTCATGAATTTTGATATAACTATTGCCTAATAGAGAATAAATTTATCTTTATTTCTATATGGCTAAAAGCGGTAGGTTAAAATTTAGAGGTGGGGCGTAATTATGTCCGTATTGTACTACTACAAATCAACTGGGCTTATTACACATTAAACTTTATGCTTATGCACCTCTGGCCCTCTTCTTCCCAATGTGCAATATATGACGCATGTTAGAGCGGCACCAACAGCGATGAATAAAATTATGCTTTACCTATTTTTCTAAAATAACCGACTTAGTTTAACTATAAAATCACTCTTGTCTACTGAAGTATGTCTGCATTCGGAGATTTGTTGTTACGTAAGTTTAAAATGGCTAATTAAATTCCTTGAAAAAATAAAGAGAAATTGGCTGTTAAAAATACAGCAATTGGCTTGAGAGCTACTGGTTGGTTTAGTACACATTTACAGACGTGGACAAATTATTAGACTAAATTATATGTGCAACAAAGCTCTATTTATCGATAGAACTAATGAACAAAAATGTATTTTACACAGAAATAATGAGCAGAAAATTGAGTCTGGAGGTTACTAATATTTTGTGAACATTCCTTATTCTTCATTAACACGTTGATTTTGTCAGGGATGCTGGAAACCAAATTTTTAATATCAGTATCATTTAGCCAGATATCAGACAGTGCTTAAATGAGCCCATGTTTTGTTGTAAGCCTCTTTTTGTTCACTTTCTTCTTCAGTATAGATCACAGATTTTCAATTTCGTTCATGTCCGGTCTTCTTGCAGGCCATGGGAGAATATCCTCTGCAGTATATAATTAAAACACCAGTAGTAAAAACACAGCCAGACAAAGTATACTTAACCATTGGAAAAATATGCCAGAAGATGTAAACAATCGTATTTACAACAATAGAGACTCTGTGAATTATACTGATAGTTGATATGACGAATTATATTATGTTTCCAAGAAAAACGTTTTAGTCTAATAAATAATTTGTCCACGTCTGTACACTCATCAGCCATCACCCACGTACTACTTAGCGGTTTACAGGTAGAGATAACCACGTCAGCATGCTGGTCTTCCATTCAGGCCGCTCGGATTCATTACCTGGCCAGATCGTGAAGGAATTTGTGGCTGGAAAAGTAGAATTTGATGGTTTTTATCGGTATATTCCCATTTCCCTCTGTCATGTCACCAACACTGTCATCTTCTCGTTATTTAATCTATCATCTGCTGTAGTTAAAAATAGGTTTCGGTGAAATCTTGGGAGTAATACGAGTTTTCGATGCCAAGTGACTTAGAGGTAGAGATGCAAAGACGAGAGATCTGTAACATCGCTAAGTATTTCAGCCCAAATAGGTCTTTTTTGTGCAAAGGGATGAAATGAGTTGTGTGCCGTTTGCCTTTGCCAGCTAAGTTGACTCTACAATATACAACACCACATTCTCCAGTCATCAAATCCATAAGCCATACATCTGATAATTACCGTACCTCACAGATTTACACACGAGAATTCAGACTTTCCCTTGAGAAAAGTAAGAACCTGTAGGGCTTCGCGCCTCTTATGAAAATCTGTGGTTCGTCTTGAATCAGTGAGATCTATACTAAACTGGAGGCACTACTCAATGCTTTAAAAGCTTGACGCGAATGCTGAGCGCCTGAGCACATTGCTATCTCTTTCTAGCATAGTGTTGTTTTTGTCTCTCTTGCAGTGAATGCTGTATTACATTAGCGGTATTTTTTATTGCTTACTGTGCATGTGCAACATCAACCTCACGAAAAATTCATTGGAACACATTAGTTAGAAAGAGAGAGCAATACTCTCACAAACAGTCACGCTTTCAGACAGGAAAGAGCATAGCAGTGGTGTCTCCAGTTTAGTATAGAGCTCACTGTCTTGAATTCACCACCACTGCCATCTACCAACCTTTGGACAAAGTGCGAGTAACATCTACTATGGTGAATGACCTATCCGACATCAAGCAAACAAAAGTGGCGTCCTATTTTTCGAGCTGGAAATGATGATGGTGATGATGGAAAGAGAATTGTTGTGGAGGTTATTGGTGGCATGACGAAAAAACTAGAGAACCCCACGAAAAATCCTCACAACCTTGACTTTGCACATAATCACGAGATTAGAACTTGGGTAGGGTGGCCACATCAAAATTTTACAAATCAAGACATTGGAAGAAAATAGTAGGACATTATAGGAAAAAGCCTGACATTTCCAACTTTAATTGAAAAATCAATTTATTAGCCTCTTTTATGGCTTATGTCATTGCCTTTATGTTTGTTAAGATGGAATTTCCATGTGCAATTTTCATAGTTTTGACGAAAAAAATATTGAAGATTACTTCATAATTTTGTAAAATTGTAATGAATTAGTTTTACTTTCAAAATATTGTAATGGATTATTTTCATAAAAAATAGTTTTTATTTAATAATATGACCTTAATTTTCAGACTTGCTGCATATTTAACTAAGATCTGACTACAGATTATGAGTAATTTTTCTGCACATTATCAACTGTTGGTAATAAACTGAGATTAATCTCTTAAAAAGATAACGCAGAAACAAACTTAACTGCAGAAATAGTTATGCCTATTAATGGTACAAGTGTTAAAAATGGCAGTTTGGTTTGTGAGGAAGGTTGTTTGAGAAATGGGACAGCAGACCGAGTGAAGTAACCCTACGAACAAAATAAAATAATTTCAACATGTGTGTCGCACACTATTTTTATATAGCGGTGGTATAACTCAGTGCTAGAGTGTTCGGCTGCAGATCGAGAGGTCACCGGTTCAAATTCGGATAGCCTCTATTTTTTTATAATTATTAATTTTAGTGGTTATTTTACGACGCTTTATTAACTGCTGTGATTATCTAGAGTTTGAGTGAGACGAAGGTGAGTATTCCAGCGAGATGAGCCTAGGGTCCAGCGCCGAATGTTACCCAGCGTTTGCTAACTAGGTAATTTGTCCCAAACAGTATTTGACCGCTAGTTTCATGGTCAGACGTGCTAGCTTCTACTCCACAGCGGTGAAACGCATTTAATTATTAAATGTTTGATGTAGGTATCAGTAAAATAGTTGTTGAAATAATTTATTTGTTAATCAAAGACACTCGTTTTAAAAGTAGTCCTGGCATTGTTTGAATCGCTTTATTGAATGGTTGCGATTGTCACCATATGACTTTGATGGAAAACGATTGACAGTCGGCACAAACAGTTGAAGGTTAATGTTAACGTCTGGTACCGATATCAGACATCTTACCACTGGGTCACACACAGCTCGTTAGGTTAAGTACATTGTAGACAGATGACTTACAATGAAGAGACACCACAGCAATGCCTTGAGGTGTAGTGCGTTTACACGAGTGAACCGCGCGATACAACTTACATTTCTATCGACCAAGAGTCGGCCCATTCTTTTTGCCGTTAAGTGTACTTTTCTAGAAATTTCCTAAAATATACATAATTTAATTTATTAATTGGGATGTTGGCAGTGAACATCATGGCAGTCTACACAAATCCATGCTAAACGTCGAGTTAACACAGACATGCCCAGCCGGTGTAACTCTAGCCTTCAAACGAGGTGCGACAGTGACAATGTCTTTTACATATGCGTGTGACTGAATGGTATTCTGAGATCCTACGTCACTGTTGCACCTCAATTGAAGGCTAGAGTTACCCCGGCTGAGCATGTCTGAGTTAATATCTTCATAATTTTCAGATTTTGATGGTACTGATTCTTTTGGATTTCGTTCGGAATAAGCGCAGTCTTAAATCACGAAGTGATTTACGCATATCATATATATTATTTTAATGTACCGAAGTACATTAAGACGGCGCTTATTCCCTCGGATCCCGGCCAACTAGTCACTCATAACGAGTGCACCTCAGCACATGTGTGGACTTCGGTCCTAAATTCATAGACATTTATGACGTAGTGCAGAGGGCGGCCACTAGAGGGAACCCAAGAGTTTGATCTTAATCTGAGACGATTCTGTCCGACGCCGGGGTGGAATCCGGTGTGGCTTAGTGGATAAAACATCAGCACGTAGAGCTGAAAACCCAGGTTCAAATCCCGGCGCCGGAGAGAATTTTTCTCCGTCCCATTACTCTTTCATCGTATGATGACGCAGAATATCTGCATGGAAATATCATATGTACTTCGGTACATTAAAATAATATACACAGTCCAGTATATAGTCACGAAGCTTGAGTTGTTGAGGGTACTACGAACAATAGACTGCGCCGGTACTATTTCGCATTGTCTGTGATGTCGCGATAGTAGCGATCCTAGTGGTTAGCAACTATCTGAGGATGCATATTCCCTATGTATTGAGCTTCATGACTGTATATACTGGACTGTGATTTAACTAAACTGTAATTTTTTGTTGCTCAGAGGGCAAGCTATAACGTCTTAGACATGACCAAATGCAAAAACGGACGGACAAACTATGTCTTTAGTATATTTTCAAATACAGAAAGCCTCGTGTATTACTGAATAAATTGTCTTAGTGTACCTATTGGATAATTGAGGTTCTGGCAATTTTCACCCTTGCGTTCACCCTCACTAGTTGATCCAGATTGTGTGCGGATTGTCCGACAGATGGCATGTGAGTATTGGCGGGGTTGTTGCGAGCGAAGTCCGGCTCCTAGCCATTACCCCGCGCCGGCCGCGCCGACAGCTGCGATTAAACACACGGCTCGTTCGCTCGCAAGGTCGCCCCTCCCTACGCATGCCATTTTATGACAATTCTGTGAAATTTCAGATATCGTCGGTCCCACGCCAAAACCACGAATCTGCAAAATGTTACTTTTAAGAAAAAATGCATTTCAAGTTTATGTCTATATAGGCCTACTGGTACACGAAAGAATCCGAAATTGCTTAAAAATTGCAAAAACTCTACCTGAAGCTGATATTAACTCAGATCATGATAGGCGAAGTAGATATTTGTCTGAAGAAGATAAGAGGATGACAGGTGACGAAGAAGTTGAACATGGAAAAACTGAAGAATGAAGAGGACAAAAGAATATTTGAAGCAGTTTTCAAGAGAAGGCCGCTACATTAGAATCCACACCTGAGAATAGTAATGAGTACTGGACTCGTTTAAAAAGCTGTATACAGACAACAGCAGAAAAAACAAAAGGATACAGAGAAGGTGTGAGAATTAAGAAACCTTGGGTCACAGGGAAATATTGGAGAAGATGAAGGAGAGGAGAAAGTGGAAAAACATCAACACAGAAGAAGGTAGAAGAAACTAAAGGAAACTTAACAACAAACTAAGAAAAGAAACTGATAAAGCAAAAGAAGACTGGATGAAAGAAAAATGTGAAGATTTTTTTTCTAGTAGTTTGTTTTACGGCGCTTTATCAACATCTCAGGTTATTTAGCGTCTGAATGAGATGAAGATGATAATGCCGGTGAAATGAGTCCAGGGTCCAGCACCGAAAGTTACCTAGCATTTGCTCATATTGGGTTGAGGGAAAACCCCGGGAAAAACCTCGACCAGGTAACTTGCCCCGACCGGGAATCGAACCCGAGCCACCTGGTTTCGCGACCTGACGCGCTGACCGTTACTCCAGAGGTGTGGACAAATGTGAAGAAATAGAGGATCTAGAGAGAAAAGGAAGATATGATCTAATGTACCGCGAAGCAAAATATTTGGACTTCACAAATAAGAACAGGAAATCCATGTGGTTGATGGAGGACGAAATCGGAAATGAAATAACAGACAAACAAGGAATACTAAACAGATGGACGAAATGTGCAGAAAAGTTATGAGACTGGTACAGTATCGTAAATGCAGTTCATTGTACAGACAAATGAGATATTCATATTATCAGCATAATATAAAAAATAAAATGTTAAAAAAACGTTAATATACAAGGAATCGTCCAGATGACTTGGCTGTAGAAGACGAAGAAGCTGTATCAGAAGACGAAAAAGGATTTTCTATTTTAAGGGAAGAAGTTGAACCAGCGCTTAAGGAAATGAATGGTAAAGCAACAGGAGTTGATGGAATCCCCATTGAATTAGTGAAATGCTTGGGTGAAGACAAGAAGGAAATTCTATCATTAACGTTATGCAACGAAATATATGAGAAAGGCGACTGGCCTGAAGATTTTACGGAGACAGTGTTGATTCCAATACCGGAGAAAAATAATGCCAAGAAATGTAACGAGTTCAGGACTATCAACCTAATATCACACTCGGCGAAGATTCTCTTGCAAATACTGAATCTACGTTTATATTCTAAGCTGGAAGAACAGTTGGAAGAAGAGCAGTTTGGCTTCAGGAAGGAAAAAAGTACGAGAGATGCAATTGGACTGCTACGGACAATCGGCAAAAGATATTTAGAGAAAAATAAAGAAGCGTATGTAGTATCTGTGGACCTAGAAAAGGATTTTGACAGAGTGGATTGGAATAAACTGATGGGGATCCTAAAGAAAATTGGTGTGGATTGGAAAGAGAGAAGACTATTCAGTAATCTTTATATGAAACACCGAGTGAAAATCAGTATAGGAGAAGAAAGTCAGAAGGAAGTGAAATTGGGAGAGAAGAACGTCAAGGATATCTTTTATTACTTACCCTGTTCAGCATCTACTTGGAAAATTTAGTGAAGAACTGTTTTCAGAACATGGGAGGGGTGATAGTAGGAGAAAGAAGAATAAAGTGCATAAGATTTACTGAATCTTTGGAGTTCTTAGCAGAGGAGGAAATGATACTAAAGGATAAACTACTGGAACTAAATAACAGCTGTGAGCAGTATGGGATGAAGATAAATGCAAATAAGACGAAGAGCATGGCCATAGGAAGAAAAATACAGAAGATAAACTTGCGAATTCTAAATGAGACAGTAGAGCAAGTGGAAAGCTTCAAATACTTGGGGTATACTATAAGCAGTAACATGAGTTGCTGCCAGGAAGTCAAAAGAGGGATAGCAATAACAAAGGAAGCGTTTAATAGAAAAAAGAGCATCTTCTGTGGACACCTGGAAAAGGAACTAAGAAAGTGACTAGTGAAGTGCTTTATGTGGAGTGTGGCATTGTATGGGGCAGAAACATGGACATTACGACGAAGTGAAGAGAAGCGAATAGGAACATTTAAAATGTGGATATGGAGAAGAATGGAATGTGTGAAGTGGATAGACAGAATAAGAAATGAAGCTATGTTGGAAAGAGTGGATGAAGAAAGAATGATGTTGAAACTGATCAGCAAGAGGAAAAGGAATAGGTTCGGTACTGGCTGAGAAGAAACTGCCTACTTAAGGATGCACTGGAAGGAATGGTGAACGGGAGAAGAGTTTGGGTTAGAAAAAGATATCAAATGATAGACGACATTAAGATATATGGATTTTATTTTAGTAGGTTATTTTACGACTCTTCATCAACAGCTTAGGTTATTCAGCGTCTGAATGAGATGAAGGTGATAATGCCGGTGAAATGAGTCCGGGGTCCAACACCGAAAGTTACCCAGCATTTGCTCATATTGGGTTGAGGGAAAACCCCGGAAAAAACCTCAACCAGGTAACTTGCCCCGACCGGGAATCGAACCCGGGCCACCTGGTTTCGCGGTTAGACGCGCTAACCGTTACTCCACAGGTGTGGACAGAGATATATGGATCATGTGAGGAAACAAAGAGGACGGTAGAATATAGGAAAGTTTGGAGAAAGCTGAGTTTGCAGTGTAAGTCCTCCCCTAGGGCAGAGTACTAAATGAAAATGATTATCTCTGAAAAATCGAAATTTAAAATTTTTAAGTAAATTATTGTTTTTAGAATATCAATATTCTTCTTTTATGTCCATAGTGTTTCGCTTAATTTGGTACATAATTGTTGATTAAATATATAACTTCTTAGTTCCTAATTGCACTTTCGTTTATTTGGCGTTGCGAACATTGAAATGGTGGCAGATTCGTGAGGAATTGAGAAATTAAAAAGAATGTGTTAAACTCATTTCTTTCAGTTAAATATTAAATATAATCGGAACTAAGTAAATACATAAATACCGTGAAATGTAGGATAATGTAGATTAATTGTTACAGCCATCATCATACTTTCATTCTTCACTGAAATCAGGTTCTGCCAAATTGCCCGTAATTTTTTCCGATCTATTACATTTTGAATAGAATTCGTGGTACTTCTTGGATATCGTCAAACCCTGGCACATCTTCATAAGATCTTTAAGTTTAGCTTGAGAAATGGAGAGTTCCTTACCATAGGTTTTTGGATGCTCGGGTTCTTCGTTTCTGCGTCGTTTTTTTTTAATAAGAGTGCAGACTCAAATTCATCCTTATGATCAGTCTTATAAATAGAACTCTGCCTTTGGTCACCTAAACGCTACAACCAACCCGCAGCAGTGTACTATACGTGTATATAGAGTATAACTTAGCTCAGTGACAGCACACCTCACTACCCAGTTGCGTTCTGTTGTTTGGTGAATGAAGTACAAGAATTTGGTAACGAGTATTTCATGCAGAAAGAAGAAAACATTTTCTGTAAGGTATGCAATATAGAAATAAAAACCAACAAATGGCGTTTTATACAGAAACATTGCAACACGAAAACACGTGTTACACGTGTAAAAGAATTGTCCACAAATCATGAAAACGTGCCTTCCACTTCTGACTTTCGCTCTAATCGGTCTGAATTTTATAATGAGCTGTGCAAAATGTTGGCTTTTGCGGATATTCCATTTGAAAAAGCCGAAAATAGTCACTTTCAAGAATTCATGGAAAAATATATAGAAAGGAAACTTCCTTGTGTAGCAACATCATTTACTGCCCTGCTATGAAAATGTGGTAGCTCGCATAAGGGAATATGAAAATGTTTATGACCATTCATCGTAATGCATAAACTCTCGTAAAGTTCATAGAATGTATAGTTTTTTTTTAATGAGATTATGTCTTTTCAACTAATAATTCCAATCTGTACGACGTCTGCAGTATGAAATTGCAATATATTTAATGTAAAAATAATATTTGTTTGACTTAAAATAAATAGTTTATTCTTATTGAGTCTTATAAAATAATACTTTGTCGCTTGACTACTGTAAATATATCGTACCTACTGTTCACAACGTACACACACAGATGTAAACACAGTACAGTACCGGGGAGACAGATTCGCTGCTGCTTGCACTGTTTTGATTGACAGGCTCTCCGTACACAGCGAGGGTAGAAATGCTCGATTTACACCTAACTATGCCCATTCTCCTCTTGCAAAATTCAAGACAACAGACTTTTCTCAGTTAATAATGTCTTTAAGATCTTTGGCAAGTGAAGTAAATATATACATATTTAAACAAAATAATCTGCCCTCAATGAGGGTGACCATAAAGATCCAGAATAAAAGCACTACGGAATAATTTAGAAAGACAGGAATTGTTTAGTAAAAAATTCAGAGAAATGCAAACCCAACAGAATCATCAATGTCCAAAATGCACTTATGTACACAGAATTGCGTTCGGTTCAATCTTGCACTTCCAATTATTTGAGCCCAGCCCTCGGATACGTTCACGGGAACATGCTTTGTTTTCTTATCAACTTTAGAGTGGGTCGAGTCACACTCCATTTCTTTTTCTTTGGTCTTCTTTCGTCTTCAAACTACAACGATGTTTATTCTTACTGGAATAAGAAGACGGTAACAAGACCTATCAGCATGCTCAGCATCTCGAAATCCTGCGTATGATTCACTTTATAATCTCAACTGACGACGGATGTGATTTTCCCGAACTCATTCCTTTGGTTTCTTTTGTATTGGGTCTAGAAATGAAAGAGAAGTAATTAGAAATTAATAAATTAACTTATAGACAGATAATTATTTAAAAATTACTTGTAAAATGTCCATTATAGGACCTAGTAGTATGCAACAAATTAGCCTGGACGTGTCTTTATGAGACGAAAATACGAGTATGAATTATTGGGATCTACGAAGAGTGTACTACTAAACTATACTGCATGCCTTTGAATCATATTAAAATAAATAATAATACTTATTATTATTATTATTATTATTATTATTATTATTATTATTATTATTATTATTATTATTATTATTATTATTATTATTATTATTTCTTTTCTCGCATTAGACCATCTGTGACTAAAGCGAGTGTCGTGATTACATCATGTGATCACAGACATTCAAACGGATACGAAGAGTTTCCTGTACATTACTGTGTGTTTCTTGCACGTACTAAAGGCAAGCAGGGCGGTATCATGTCGCTCTACAAACTCTGTCTCTACAAGCAGTAAGAGGAGGTATCGTAAAGAATGAGAAGGCGAACTTTTTTGTTGTTCTGTCGGACAAAATGTAATATGTTTACTTTGCTCAACGGTTCAATTAGGAGTATATACAGTAGAAACATTAATTGCCACGCTGAATAATGTATTATTATTATTATTATTATTATTATTATTATTAATATTAACCACTAAGTATGTGTTCCTATAATCCTTCTGTATGTGCAAGAATATTGATATTTTTAGATCTTCTTCCTGGAAGGATAAAATTATTAGGTTTTATCTCAATTTTAATCTTCTTAATCTTTAGATGAGGGTAACTATTTATTAGTTATTCATTTAATAATAATAATATTGTAGAAAAACTGATTCAATATTATGTGCCAACGAACTGTTGAACGCCAGGAATTGATATGGCTTAAATCATAGCCAGGAAGAGAAAGATGACGTAAATAAATGTAAGGAAGTCAGCTACGTAATGGGGTTTAAAATATCTCGTGCTATAAAGTCTTTTAATAAACAGAATTTCTCAAAAGAGTAATGATTAAAATAGCTTAAATAACTTGTCCATAAGAAGTTTTTAATTTTGAAAAACTACGAATTTCCTGACCAAGTATCGAGAGAGGAATTTAGAAAATTCCTGTTTATTTTGAAGAGGAAGGTTAAAAAAAGAAGCAAGAAAAATCCTATATTATTCACTGGCTCTTGATGACAACAGTGACATTACTGATACAGCAAAGCTTGAGATTTTTATCCTCGGGATTGATCAAGATGTTAGTACAGGAACCACCACTGGTTTTCATCCAAGTACCTTTCCTTCGTCTGCTTACTTCATAGACTGTCGCATATTGTAATCACTGCAGCTCGAGTTTTCGTCACCGCTGTAAATAGACCTACTGCAATGGAGGTCTTTGCATTGTTGATTGCTTTTGTTCTATGTAAAAGAGAACAAAAGGGAAACAATAAATTGATGAATAGCCGAATTTAAGTTCCAGTATGAATTAACAAAATATATTATAATAAATATAAATTCATTACACTTCATATTTACCTGCAACATTATTTTCTATTTTATGGACATGAAGATGTGCACCATCACTACTAGAAGAAGAATCTCAGATGGTACATAAAGTTCATAAGCATTCTATCTGAGGAATTTTTATTTTCATCTGATGAATCAGATTCTGCTTCCCATGTAGTACAGATGAAAAGTATTTTTTCGTGAACTGTCAATCAGGTTAACAATGAAACAGCTAACTTCCTTAACTTGTATCAATGCCGCCAATGCAGTAATGTCAGTAGTGTCTAAATATGAAAACAGCGAGGAAAAAGCATAGGCTACTCAGAGTCTGATGCTACTGGAATACCAGTGCAATCTGCCAAGAAAAGAATGAATTGCAGTAAAACATACCACGCTAAAAGTACAAAAGTGACAACTTCGCCAAGTATTCTGAAATAATTACTATGCCAAACTAACAAAAGTGGTACATCCCTGAATTCGAGCGGTAAAAAGTTATTTTTGTACGGATACGCGAAAATGCACGTACGAATTACAACCATTTAGAATTGAGTTGCACATTCGTGTCTTTGTTAAGATAAGAATGACCAAGAGAGGACTCCAAAAATGTATTCAGGTGAAAATCGCCAAATTTGCAGATTCGCGGTTTTGGCGTAGCACTGACGATATTAGAACCGTGCATTAGTGCAACAATATTGTCACTTAAGATATATAAACTGTAGCTATACTTCATCTCAGAGTAAATACACGTAATTATGTTGCGTAGAAAACTATTTTTTACACGATTTTCTACGCGACGTAATTCTGGTTGGAATCTCATAAGTGAGACCAAAAGACAATATTCATGAGGCAATTAAGCCAGGAGATAATGTGATATGGTGGCCAGTTCCCCCCCCCCCTTCATTACATAGTATCGCTGACTAGTAATACAGTTCACTTGAGATGTATGCAACAGTACAATTTTTCTTCTTCTCTCACATACCGTCACGTGAGATGTAGTGCCTGGCAAAAGATGTATCAGCCTGAATCTCAATCAGAGGTAGTTAATCTAGTAGTATATAAAATGTTACAAAAGGAATACATTTTTTACTTACTAATAAGTAACGTTGAAGGAGATTTTGTGTGTTGATATTAAAGTGTTTATTCTAAAAATGGTTACTGCAGATTTTCAGAATAACGGATTCATTTTTTTTTTCTCATTTATGCCAGAATATCTTCGAGTGAGACTTGAGAAAATCATCGGCGTTATATTATACAGACACGTGCAAATTATAGACTCAGACGATAATATATATGATTCAAATAACATTTATTGTACAAAACTAATTTATTACACACTGTTTGCAACAATTAATATTTAGTATGAAATTCTTTGTCTTCATCATCAATTTTATGCGGTTTGTATGTATGTATGTATTTATTCACACTGCAACTGGGTATATACCTGGTGACAGTGGTAACTAATTACACTCAATAATGACAATTAATAATAAACACAACTAATAAAAACAATAATTAATAATAATAATAATAATAATAATAATAATAATAAACAACAACAACAAGGAGCATCCTACATTAAATGATCATTTAAAATAACATTTAAAGTAAATCTAATTTGTATCTTATCCCTAAGTTCGAACTAAGACCCACGAGTGTGACAGGTTTATACCTGCACAAGTACCTTTCGGCACTACACTTATTTCGCTGTCAACTCACTCACTGCACTGATTCTATCCTGATTTCACTAACACTTCAAAACCATTTCACTGTTCAAATACTTTGCACAACCACTTCACTGGCACAAACACATTTCACTTACACAATAGACTTCACTGACACTACACACTTCACTGACACAACACACTTCCTCACTGATAGAACACTTCAAATAACAAGATATCAAGTACACCTTTTAAATAGTGTGTATAATATACTACCGTCTATTAGTAAAGTCTTTAAGCCTATTTTTAAATACATTTTTGGTTATTGGTAAAGCCTTTAATAAGTCTGCAGGTAAAGCATTCCAGTCCCTGATAGTACGATTGAGAAAAGAAAACTTTCCAGTGTCCGTCCTCTGTATTCTTTCCCTCAATTTATATGAATGGTCGTTCCTTCAAGAGTAATTTGGCGGCTGCAACCTATTTTTTATTTATCTCCAGGCAGGCTCACCTCTGTATGTTTTGGCATGCTGTTCATGAGATTTTCACATTATTTCTTGATGTCTCCATCCCTGTGCCATATTTGGATAAGTGCTTCTATGAGGTCCACCTTGGTGGTAATCGTCGGTTTTTTTACGATTGACCAAAGATTTTTCAATTGGATTTGAATCTGGGCTGTTACTTGGCCAGGGAAAGACTTCTACATTATGTTCAGCCAAAAAAATTAGTTACTGATCTGGTTTGTGATAGGGTGTTCCATCCTGTATGACACATTCACCATAAGGACACCCGTCCTTCATTTGTGGAAAAATTCGGGATTCTAGGACTTCTTTGTATTGATCTTGTCGCATAGAGTCCTACAGACTTATTTTGTGGCCAGTAATTCATGATAATTATGAAAATGTAAAAAATGTGGTGCTGAGTCTGATAATTTGCACACGTCTGTATTAAACAAAATAAGCGAGAAGACAAAACAGATAGTCCTGTCGCTAAAGATTGTCTCGTGGCAGAATTGTAGTTACGATACTTTTTTAATATATATAACGTTTTAAAATGGCAACACTCAAAACTGTTCTGCTCTTAATTTCATGTTTTAATTTCCGTCGTTATACTTAATATGATCGGTGGCATTATTGTCCAGAAAAACAATACGCCGTTAAAAGTAATTAAAAAATAACAGTCAACCATCTGTGCGTTGTATTATGTTACTCTAATAACACATGGAAGCTTGCACTTTTTAAATGTAATTGTTTGGTCCTCAATAGACAGTTAAAACAAAAGAGTAAGGAAGTTAGCCCAATTATATAATTACTGTATTATCTTGGAGAAAGATGTAGAAAGTTGAGGAAATTTGATAATTGAGGTTTAATATAAAATGTGTTGCAGGTTGACTTCCTTTCTATTGTAAAGATATTGATCATGGACTCGATATTATGGCAGTTCAAATCTTTGAGAGTGGAAGGGAGGGGCTCTAGTTACCTTCAGCCTCTTTGGAAACGAGTAGACGAGCTCAGGTAACGTTTTGGAACAACAGAGGGCACGGTCAGAATGCGGAATGTCAATAAAACAACCCCCCCCCCCCTCTGTAATTTCATTCCCTTTGTTTTTGTGTGTGCTAGTGGCATAAGTCCCACGTGTGGCTTTGTAATTTCATTTTTATTGCTTTCCATTAGAGAGTACAAGAAATTTTACGGTCTACACTTTTCGCTTGTTCAGAGTTGGATATTATTATCATTATTATTATTATTATTATTATTATTATTATTATTATTATTATTCAGGATAACAGACAGGGTTTGGAATTGAACGGGTTACATCAGCTTCTTGTCTATGCGGATGACGTGAATATGTTAGGAGAAAATCCACAAAAGATTAGGGAAAACACGGAAATTTTACTTGAAACAAGTAAAGCCATAGGTTTGGATGTAAATCCCGAAAAGACAAAGTATATGATTATGTCTCGTGATCAGAATATTGTACGAAATGGAACTATAAAAATTGGAGATTTATCCTTCGAAGAGATGGAAAAATTAAAATATCTTGGAGCAACAGTAACAAATATAAATGACACTCGGGAGGAAATTAAACGCAGAATAAATATGGGAAATGCGTGTTATTATTCGGTTTAGAAGCTTTTGTCATCTAGTCTGCTGTCAAAAAATCTGAAAGTTAGAATTTATAAAACAGTTATATTACAGGTTCTGTATGGTTGTGAAACTTGGACTCTCAATTTGAGAGAGGAACAGAGATTAAAGATATTTGAGAATAAGGTTCTTAGGAAAATATTTGGGGCTAAGAGGGATGAAGGAGAATGGAGAAGTTACACAACGCAGAACTTCACGCATTGTATTCATCTGACATAATTAGGAACATTAAATCCAGACGGTTGAGATGGGCAGGGCATGTAGCACATATGGGCGAATCCAGAAATGCATATAGAGTGTTAGTTGGGGACCGGAGGAAAAAAGACCTTTGGTGAGGCCGAGACGTAGATGGGAGGATAATATTAAAATGGATTTGAGGGCGATGGGATATGATGATAGAAACTGGAATAATTTTGCACAGGATAGGGACCGATGGCGGACTTATGTGAGGGCGGCAATGAACCTTCGGGTTCCTTAAAAGCAATTTGTAAGTGTTATAATTATAATTATTATTATTATTATTATTATTATTATTATTATTATTATTATTAATGTTTAATTAACTGTCCGAAAACTGTCTCATGAGTGACACCAATACGGCACCACTCGTGAGTAGGCTCCGTATTCAAGCTATCTAAAGACTTAAGTTAAAGACAGTGGGTATATAGTACGCCGAACATAGGTAATGCAACGGTTAAGGATATAAACAAACGCGACTCGCTGCGTTTTCGTAGAGTAGGCCTATAGTCAACACCCGACATTCTGAAGCTATACTATAAAATGACATACTTGAGCCGTGTGTTCATTTTCGTCGCGAACTTTGCAGTGAATAATAAGGTGCATTCTTAAGTTACGGAAATTGAACATATTATGCGGATGTCACTAGAAATGATTTTATATTACAAGAAATTCTTTCAATAGTACATGACGTTATTGGTGCATGATGTAGTACAAGATATTCCTATTGTATGATATTCGTCATTCAGTCCATCAGTTCCTGGGCTTTTTCTATTTTTGTAAACCTTTAAAGTTTGTTACCTCAATAGAATAAACGATTGGGTAATGGTGAAGAAAATGAAAATAAATTCTCTAAAGAGCAAAGCCATCAGCTTTATAAAATAAATAAATAAATAAATAAATAAATAAATAAATAAATAAATAAATAAATAAATAAATAAATAAATAAATAAATAAATAAATAAATAAATAAATAAATAAATAAATAAATAAATAAATAAATAAATAAATAAATAAATAAATAAATAAATAAATAAATAATCGCATCCTATACGTTAGGGGGTGAAACCATTCCGGAAGTTAACAAATGTAAATACCTAGGAATAACATTTAGCAGCGATCTCGGCTGGGGGGAACACGTTACTGACACAGAGGGAAAAGCATGAAGGCCGTTACACTTTGTGATGAGGGTACTAAGAAAAGGCTCGGATAAATAAAAAAATATTGCATATAAATCACTAGTTTGTCCAGTAATGGAATATGGTGCTGCATGCTGGGATCCTTACATATTAGAACATATTAAGATATTGGAAAAGATTAAAAAACGGGCTCTCCAGCGTTGTCGTAATAATTCACAATTAAAAAGGACACACACATGGACCGGAGAACGCGAATTCGGTTATGCGTAGTGTTCAAAATATACAGAGGTGAGCCTGCCTGGAGAGAAATAAAAAAAATGGTTGCAGCCGCCAAATTACTCTTCAAGTAACGACCACTCATATAAATTGAGGAAAAGAAGACAGAGGACAGACACTGGAAAGTTTTCTTTTCTCAATCGTATTATCAGGGACTGGAATGCTTTACCTGCAGACTTACTAGAGGCTTTACCAATAACCAAAAATGTATTTAAAAATAGGCTTAAGACTTTACTAATAGACGGTAGTATATTATACACACTATTTAAAGGGTGTAATTGATATTTTATTTGAAGTGTTGTATCAGTAAAGAAGTGTGTTGTGTCAGTGAAGTCTGAAGTGTGTACTGTCTGTGAAGTCTGCTGTGTAAGTGAAATGTGTTTGTGTTAGTGAAGTTCTATAGTTCATAGTGGCTGTGCAAAGTATTCGAACAGTGAAATTTTTTTTAAATGTTAGTGAATCAGGATAGAATCAGTGCAGTGAGTGAGTTGACAGCGAAATAATTATAGTGCCGAAAGGTACTTGTGCAGGTATCAACCTATCATACTCATGGGTCTTATTTCGAACTTAGGGTTAAGATACAGATTAGATTTACTTCAAACGTTATTTTAAGTGATCATGCTTCGTTTAATTTAGGATGCTCCTTATTATTATTATTATTATTATTATTATTATTATTATTATTATTAGTGTTATTATTATTGTTATTATTAATATTAATTATTATTATTAGTATTATTATTATTAACTTATTATTAATTGTTTTTATTATTTGTGTTTATTATTAATTGTCATTACTGAGTGTAATTAGTTACCACTGCCACCGGGTATATAGCCATTTACAGTGTGAATAAGTACATACACACACACACATATATAGGGCTATTAATTGAGGAGATGAAGATTAAAACGAGGACTGAATATGAAAGAGGCTTAAGTGCCAATATCTTTGAAAATTAGTAAAAAAAAAAAAGAAATGAGTTTATGTCCCTGGCACAATCCACTAAGAAAAGAGAATAAGCCCCATTGTGTGTATGTGTTTTTTTTTTTTTTCAGAATTGAACTTCTCCCATAGATGAGAAAAATGTATATTACATTACTAGTTACACAAAAAGCCCTGTTTTCTAGGGTTTTTCTCTTTGGCACTTGCTGCCTCTTTTATGTCCAGTCTTCAAATGATAAAAATATGTGCATTTATTTATGTTATTTTTTTTTAAATAGATAGTGTACTTTAGAATTTGTAAAATACTCAATATAACTTACTATGTTAAAATATATAAAAATATGGAACTGAATATTCCAAATAAGAATCTTTTCCACAGACATTTTTGTTTTCTCTTATGGAAAATCAAAGTACACAAAAATATAGAAACTAAGTCTTGGAATTAGAATTTTTTTACTGTAATTTAGCGACACTTTTGTTTTTCTCTTAAGAAACATCAAAATATATTAAAGTATGAAACTTGAATCTTCGGAATAAAAATCTTTTTAGTATAATTCAACGACATTTTAGTTTTTTTCTTAAGAAATATCAAAATATATAAAAATATGAAACCTGAATTTTCGGAATAAGAATCTTTTTACTGTGATTCACAGACATTTTTGTTTTTCTCTTAAGGAACAGAATATATAATTACATAAAATCCGGACTCCACTGATAACCCACTCGAAAGATTGGCTCCTTTGTAATATGTCATAGAGATGGTAATATTGATGACTGACTTTACTGGGTGATAATTGCGATAGTAATAATGATGATGCTAAGGATGCACTCTGAGTATTGAGCCTGGAGAAATATCAATAACGAAAGTACAGTATAACAGTTTGCTTTGAGTGCAAGAGATGACGCAAGAGCAACAAATTATGCAGGCTTTCAAGTAGCAACAGAAGGAACTAGTCCGCTCGAATTCGCCTGTCGAATCGAATCTGTTTGTCGGTTTATCTCTTAACACATCAGATCTGGATTTGAATACGATTTCAATGTGATTATTGTAGAGTTGTTAGACAGTCTATTCTTACTCAATAAATCAGCCGCCTTTTCTGTTCACTTCTTCTTTATTTACAATGACTCTGGCCTTTTCCTAGTTGAGACGCTGTTTTACATAGGTCAGAGGTAACGGCTATTGAGGAGTTCACTTTTATTACCTGTAGAACTTCATTGTAGTGTACTGTGGTACTAATTTGTGGAATAGGAGCAATAAGCTGATCAATAATCATGCGCGCATTCTGAAACAACAAATTAATTGAAGGATAGCCATAGTGGGCCAAGCGCGATTTATTAAAAACAGAGAAAGGATTAAAGTTAAGTGAATACCATAGTTTAATGAAGATTGACTTATCATTTAGTTTGAATGTGTATACTTTATATTACTTGCTATATGTTTCCAGTGAATTATAGTGGTAACTTCTAACCCTTGTTTTCTACGGTATTAGTAAATGGCGCTTGGCTCACTATGGTTCTGAACCCTTCAATTGTCGACGTCAATTGCGGCGACTTCAGTGATTAGTGACTATTTTATCTATATATTAATTTTGATTTTCAAAGAAACTTAGAGTTGAAAGAAACTCAGTGGTTAATTACGAACAAAAATTGCCTCAGAGTGCTTGATTAAATGGACAAAAAGATGCAAGAATACAAGGCTAAAAGTTTTGAATGAAGAGATTACAGCCATAATTAATGAAAAGAAAAAGGCATAGGACCTATTTACAGTTCCTAAGTAATAATCAAATTTCAGAAAACTAAACAGAATATGAGAGACTCAGCGCTATATTAAGACGAACAATGAGAAAGTATACAGTTTTAAAACAACTGAATGGAACTAAGAAAGGTGGATTACAGCACAAGACATTTAAAATGAACAGCGGAATAAATATGACATACTGGGTGTTTAAAAAAGTATCTTATATTTTAGGAGGTGCTGGTATGAATCAAAACAAGAAAATAATGTCTAATAAACATGCGTCGTACAACACATACCTACTTTCTGAGATCTGAACACTTGAGGTGCTCAATGTGATGTCCATTCATAGCAATGCATTCCTCTGTCCTTCGGCTTAAGGAATCACGCACTCTTTGAAATTGGCCTGTCTGTTCTTGTACGTGTTGACATGCTTTGAAGATGCGATCCTGTAGTGTCTGCACATTGTTGATTGGAGTGGCGTAGACCAATTTCTTCATGTATCTCCATAACCAAAAATCTAGGGGATTTAGGTTTGGAGAACGAGCAGGCCAAGGTGTGGGGCTTCCCCGACCAATCCAGCGGTATACGTTAATAAGAAAGTCTCTGCATAACCCTGCTCATATCCGCAACCAGACTTTTGTTTTCAGTATTCCTTGCGACGTATCAGTATTTCATGTCAGAGGTGTCTACTATGGTATGATTATCTGGTAGTCTGCTGTATTGTAGGGCAGATAAATGTATTGCCATAAATGGACGTCACATTGAGCATCTCTTATGAACAAGTATTCAGATCTCAGAAAGTATGTGTTGTAGGACCCATGTTTATTAGACATTATTTTCTTGTTTTGATGCATACTATCACCTCCTAAATATTGGATACTTTTTTAACACCCTGTATATGTGGACTGACTGAGAAGAATGAGTAGTAACATATTAATGATTTTGTGGATCCAATAACTATGGGTGAAATACAACAAACTTTAAATGTTTACAAAAATAGAAAAAGCCCAAGAACTGATGGACTGAATGACGAATTGTATAAATATATGCCCTTGATAAGATACGTACAATACATATTCCAGCCACCGGCGTAGCTTAGTCCGTTAAGGCGCTTGTCTGCCGGTCTGAAGTTGCGTTCGGGCGCGGGTTCGATCTCCGCTTGGGCTGATTACCTGGTTTCGTTTTTTCCGAGGTTTCCCCAACCGTAAGGTGAATGCCATGTAATCTATGGCGAATCCACGGCCTCATCTCGCCAAATACCATCTCGCTATCACCAATCTCATCGACGCTAAATAACCTAGTAGTTGATACAGCGTCGTTAAATAACCAACTAAAAAAATACATATGCTCCACTATTATCACTTATCAACATGTGTTGGAAATGTGGACATCTAGCAGAAGCATGGAATATTACATTGATATCTCCCATCTTAAAAAAAATTGTGATAATTATAGAGGAATTAACCTCTTAAATTCGTGGTATAAAACATATGAAGAATTACAGCAAATAGCATGAATATAATAGCAGAAAACATATTAAATAATCACAATATGATTTTGCAAAGGGGCGCTCCTGCAACGTTTCTATTTTTACAGTAACACAAATTACTGGAAAAACGGCGAGAATATAACTTACCAACTATAACAGCATTTGTAGATTACGTAAAATGTTTCGATAAAAATGAAACCTACTATGGAAAATAATGGTTAAAATTGGTTTTTCTCAATATCGTCTGAGAATAGTGCAATGCATTTTAATAGTCCAAGATTTAAAATAGAAAAGTCAGAAGAAAGCAATAGCAGAAAGAAAGGAGTGTCCACGTTCATTTACCTTGTTTAATATGCGATGTTGTGCGATTGCAACGAACTTTGAAAATTCTCTTTAAAATAAAATAAAAATATATGACATATTGCTGTTTGCTAATGATAACAGTTTAATTATTGTAGTGTGTTGTGCTTCTTTCTAATTGTTTGAGAATACTGGAGGGATTATTCATTATTCCGTAATGTAGTCCAAACTATTGTGTTTTCTTCTTATTGTTTGAGAGTAGTTCATGACATATTGCAATGAGTTCTTGTAGTTTTAAGTTACCGTATGCAAAAAAAGTGGAAGAAAATAACCGACAAGTTTTACCAAACGTTTCACAAGAAGAGATTAGTCGAGTATTTCAGAACAACCTTCGGTCGTGTAAGAAATGTATTGAAGCAAAAGAGACCACTTTGAGCATCTCTTGTGACAGAGGTGACATGCACTTGTATTAATTTTTAAATAGTTTATAAACATTTTCCCGCTAAACAGGTTTCAGAAACCGAAGTTACTAACGTAGGAACGGGGAACCATTTCGCGGTAACTGTACGAGGCATAGGTAACAGAAAATGCAGCTGAGCTTACGTTGTATGGGGAGCGTTATACTGTACTATATTTGAACTCGGTACAATTACTTTTTGAGGGTCCATTATACGATGCAAGCTGTTATCAAGTGTGGTAGGGCACCTTATTTTAACACTATTATTATTATTATTATTATTATTATTATTATTATTATTACTACTACTACTACTACTACTACTACTACTACTACTACTACTACTACTACTTCTACTACTACTACTACTACTACTACTTACAAATGGTTTTTAAGGAACCAGCAGGTTCATTGCCACCTATTATTATTATTATTATTATTATTATTATTATTATTATTATTATTATTATTATTATTTCTAAAAATATGCTAAAGCGTGGACTTAACATTCGGCGGACTCGAATGATGTAGTGAATGAATAGTTCGCAGTATCACCGTTTTCCCAGGAATTGTAGCATTTTCTTGAACTTCTACAATTTAATACCCGGCCGTTTACATGAACTTTTCCTTCATTATATATTATAGGATGGAATATGGATGGATAGAATTATAGGATGCGGTAGCTTATTTAAATCCAATTTTAAGCCACTTTATTTATTACAGAAGAAAATAATTAAAATATGTCTTCATAAACCTATTGATTTTCCATCTCAAAAATTGCTTTTATACTTCAATGTTCTTAAAATAAGGCAAATTTATTATATTATATTAATAAAATTCATACATAAAAAACGAAATTAATTTGAATTGTATTCTCATAGTTATGTTTCAGAACGGCTCAAAGGTTCACTCAGCCTCCTATCAAATTGAGTACCGGGTCTTTCCCGGGGGGTAAAAGGCGGACAGAACATGGTGCCGACCACACCACCTCATTCTAGTGCCGAGGTCATGGAAAGCATGGGGCTCTACCTCCATGCCTCCCAAGTGCCTTCATGGCATGTGACGGGGATACCTTTACCTTTATTCTCATAGTTATGAAACAAAAGGTATGAAATCTTTAAGATTGTTTGAACCAAAGTGCAACACTGTACAGTATTTAATCAGAGTAATAATTTAGACCCAAGAATATATAACAAATTTATTTTTAAATATCCTAATCTTGTCAATTTTAATAATTTTAAAATTGAATTAAAAAAGTTACTTATGGATTTTATGAAAATTGAAAAACTGTAAATTAAAATTTATATATTCTTATTGCGTAGTAGGCATAAGACAAATTGTATTATATAATTCTTAATTTAAATTCAGGAATCCGCGCCCCTGTGCACGAGTTCTACTCTTTCAGGGGCGAGCTAAAGTTTTTCTGTTTCAATTATATTTTATGTTACAATTATTAGAAAAATAAATATATAGGCTAAATAAATTTCATGCCGTTTGATTTCATAAACAAATGTGACGCATGTTGGCGTTAAACTTTGATTATATAGATGGAATAGATGGAGATTCATTAAGATGCAATTTAGGTATCTCTTTGTACTGTTTACGATGATGTTATTTTATGCTTGATTCATCTGTTACATCTGGAAACTCTGGGGCTGAAAATCCATCTGTTAGTTCTCTCATCTTGCCATATCCTGTAAGGGGACTTACAATGATACGCACCTAGGCCGTATTTCAATGTCTTACCGAGCAATTATAGCAGTGCCGTTTCTTTGTATCTTCTACTGTGTGTTTAGCTTTTAATTTCGTACGTGCGTCGATATTTCTCTAAAGATTTAACAGTATGAATTCTGCAACCGATCTTATGAAGATCATTTGAGTTACTTTAAGTTAATGATCTTCGTTTTTACTTCAAATTTCATATCGATATTTCAGTATTGTTTTAAATGAACTAGTTCAAAGCCTTACATTTTGTTCTAGTCAACGTTTTCTTTATAATGGCGTTTACTGTATGTTTATATGTTTACATCATTATCAGAAATATATTCGAAACGTGCTTCCTAAAGAAGAAAAATTCGACACTTGATCAATATTCATACTTACATTTAAAGGTTTTACTCTCAATGAATTTGTTTACACATTTGCGGATCAAGCGCAAATCAGTCTCAAATAACGTTGATGCATGCGCATTAAGATAGTAGAGCGTATTCCGAAACTCAGCGTTGAGCAATCTGATGGCATCACGGTGTTCCGAATTTCACCTATGGCTTCACTGATGCTCCACCGGTGTCGCACCGGTGCCATCAGCTTGCAGAGGTGGTGGCAGTCTCCATCAGCCGCCATCATTGAATTTGATTGGTTCTTGTATAGGGCGGGAATTAGCAGAAGAATGACATCGTGCACTGTTGTGTCATGGCGGTGTGTTCTGCTGTATTGTTTGTAATGAGCACAACGTAAAAACAATATGTTAATGGCTTATGAGCGAACATGTCAACGGATCAGTTATTACTACCGGTTCAAGAAATAAATTGTTTATGCTCTATTTTCTTTGAACGAGATGGCAGTACGGAAATTTCGCAAACTTTTGCTAGCGTAGGACAGACAAGAACTTATACAGTCGCCATGACAGCCATCAATCCTTCCAGCAGTTTTGTTCCTAATTCGCTGCAGTGTGATGTCATTGTTGTCCACCGGTCCGATGAGATTCGGAATACGCTGGTAGTTCTTTACTTTTATCCACTGGACTTAGTCAGTGTTGCCAACTTTTGGAGGGAAAACCCTTTTCCAGGAGGAGGTTTGGGGGTATAAAAGTGTTAGGGGGATTTTCAGGGGAAAGATGCATTTTAGAGGGTTTTGGAGTGTTTTTCTAAACTACGTCATTAGGATTTATTTTTAAAATTAATTGTAGTGAAACTACTGTGTTGTGTAATTGACCAATGAATATCATGATCATGATCCTCTCTTCCATCGGTATCGCATCTAGCAAGCATGTTTTCTCAATTGCTCTTTTTATTGCTCGTATTATATTATGACACTTTCTCCCACCTGTCGCGTCATCGCGTTGCACACGTATTCTCCTTGCCTTGCTTAAGTCATGGCCTACACAACAATATCACAGTCTAGTATATACAGTCACGAAGCTCAATACGTTAGCAATATGCATCCATAGATAGTTGCTGACCACTAGGATCGCTACTATCGCCTCATCACAGACAATGCGAAATAGTACCGGCACAGTCTATTGTTCCTAGTACCCTCAACAACTCAGGCTTCGTGATTGTAATAGTGTCTGCAGTAAAATACAGTTAAACAATTTCCCCAATCTAAATTTATATTTTTGATTCAACTGATTTTAATTATTTATGTTTTCTTAATTAGATTTAATTTTATATTAAATATTATACGCAACAATTGCCAGTCACATGAGCTAAGAATAAAATTTTTAGTTCGAAACTATCCGCTTGTCCGAGTAAAAGTCGGCAGGCAAAGTGTGTTATGGACTTTCAGTGTACTCTGGCAATACTTGCAAAATGCAACACATTGTTGTTCCGATGGATAAGGATAAGAAGCCAACCAGTTCGTATTGCGAGGACGAATTACGAGAAATCCAAAGAAATTAAATCATTAATTTAAAGTAATACAATGTTTTTATATTATTATTTTTAGGCCTATCAATTTATTTATAAAGCAATTTGAAGGATATGTACCATTGGAATAAATGTCTTATTTTAATAAGTCAAAATCCTTACACATTAGAAATTAATAATTCTTTTTTTTTTTTTTACTACCACGTATAAATATCAACTCTGTAACGTAAGTCAATAGAAAATATTAACTGACCTTTCAACGATATTGAGCTTTGAATATTTTTGAACATATCTTCCTTTTTTTGTTTTCCTTGAATGCCATACATATTTGAACACAGTGGGCAACTAATGCACCGTAAACACTTGTAAATAAAATTCTCAAGAAATCGTCTCCCATTGTAAGGACATACATGATTTTGTACTGTGAGTATTCTATTCTATTGCATGTCAGTGTGCATGATGTGTGAATATTTTTTCTTTTCAATTGTGTGTGTAAAATGACATTTGCTAATTTTTATGTTGCGTTTTTCCAAGTACAAATTAAAAAAAATTAGAGGTTTTCTCTGAATTTTAGGGAGATATTTAATATGATATAGGGGGAGTTCTTGTTCCTTGTTTGACAACACTGGACTGGCTACACACTTTTTGCATTAATATTTTATGTTTCCATGCTTATCTACATTGGTTAGTAAAATATACTGTGAAATGTCATTACATTTTCAACAGGGCCTATGTGACATTAGTAAATTATATGTACAATGTACTAGCGTTCGTGCAGGGATGGTTTAAAATTAGATCGTTGCTGATCAAGTTGAGGTTGTAACAGTTTTCGAACAGTTGTCAAACCAACACAAACTCGTTGCAGAAATAAACCTAATAATAAATAGCCACAGTCAAGAAGGTCACATACCTTCCGCTCGTCTTCTCCTGAGTAAAGCCTTGGTTTTTCTGAACTGACGCATGCGATGTGCGAAATACGAGGCCCGCCTCGCACAAATCCGGACTACACGAGAGATAGTGAGTGGTTTCTATGGCCGCGAAGTGCGCAGACCTCGCATCTTGCAGTTATAGAAACCACTCACTATCTCTCGTGTAGTCCAGATTTGTGCGAGGCGGGCTTCGCACTTCGCACGTCGCATGCATCGGTTCAGAAAAACCAAGGCTTTAAGCAGTAAGAAGTGCAAGGGTCCATCCTGCGTTCGGCCCTCGAAAAGTAAATCCATGCCAAGCCAACCTTAATTGAATCGTTTTTTGTTAAAACCGAATAAGTCTTTTTTTTTTTTTTTGGCAATTTTCGTTTTTTTTACCGATTCCTGTACTTAAAGTCAAGGCCTATCGATTGGCATTAACATCGAAAATGTCATGGTATCAGTTATGCTGTATCTGATCTCTTCTTATATCCTGATTTGTGTTAAAAGAGAATAAGTCATTGACTTTTTCGTTTTTAACACAAAACGTGCTGGGCGAATGCGTTCTATCTTTCAGTGATGGTAAACTTTTATTATCACTCCGGCAAGCGCATTATTGGAGCAGCATTTTCTGCAAAGAAAGTAGAGTTTCAGGAGAACTGTAATCGACATTACAGTTATATGCAGGGTGCGAATTAAGATTTCTGATGAGAAGGGGGGATGGAATCCTAGATAGAGACTACCATATATAAAATTATTATTATTATTATTATTATTATTATTATTATTATTATTATTATTATTATTATTATTATTATTATTATTATTGCTGTTGTTGACATCACTGTGATGAAGTGTAAACATTGGAAGTAAAAATAATAAAGTAATGAATAAACTCACCTTTGTATCACCACTGGATAACATTTAACTTGAATAAGTTAATTATATCCTTGAGCAGGCTTAAGATAAGGTGTATAATTCCTAAGTTAATGATTATTGTCAGCTTGCCGGTGATGATGATCGGCCTACATCAATATTATTTTCTTTGCTTACTTTATACTTTATAAAGTATACTCGTCTTAAAACAATTAGGCCTATATTTTGTGATGAGGATAGAAGTTATCCCTGGCAGGGATGTTAATATGAATTTGTAAGAGGGGGTAACTTTGCAACAGGGGGGGGAATCCCCCCACACCCCGCGTTAATTCGCACCCTGGTTAATTTCACTTTTTTTTATTACAGTTTGTCAGAGTTCAGCACGAAAAATTTTAGTTCGATTACCTTAAAAATTCACAATAAATTTGAAAAGAGAAAATCTGGAGTATTCGAGATATGGTATAATAAACAAGTATTAAAGTCATGACAGTACTGGATTTACATGACAATACGTAGCAGGATTTAAGAAGAAACGCGGTGAATTCATGAATGCATCAGTTGTGATTGTTGTTCCGATCAATTAATTGGGCCAATTAATCAGAAAAGCGTTCCACTGCGTCAGGTGGCTTCAGTCGGGGCGGAATGTTGAAAGAGCCTCTTAAAACGGAAATAATGCAGACCGTGAGGGACAAAAAAATGAGTTCCTTGTCTTTTGTTGTGAGCCTATCTTAACATTGGCTGCTTGTATTTTCCAATCATTATTTCTTCACGTGTTTGTACTAAGCAGTTGCTGTGTATACCGGTATTATAAGCAGACGGACAAGTTTCTGTTGGGAAGATGGATGAGTGGCGGTTGGGATCACAGACCATGACAAGTCTGCGCCAAACCGGACCAGACGAGACCGAGTAAGACAAGACTTATTTCTGTCTTTCTTTACTTTATTTTTATTCTGCTTTCTTGCTTTCTTTTTTTTTTAATTTCTAGTAACATGCTTACCTTCTTTATTTCATTCACCGATGTTTCCACCGTTCCCATACAAAACTAATCGACCATTTCGTCCGTACTTGTTAAACAATTCCAACTCAAAAATAATGATAGTAACGTTTAAGTTTCCGGTACATCATAATATGTAAGATTTATGATTTTAACGAATTTATCACTTATGCATTACGCTATGTGATGATTTAAATTTCGATGGTCATTGTTATGTAACAGTAAAAATAAGTGGAAAAGTATTATAATTACAATACAATACATATTATTAAAAGTCTTTGTTTTCTGGTTATTTTACATAAAGTTAGTATTAGCATTACACTATCCATTCCTGAGTAACCTACAGTTGAAGATATTTCGGTGCTGTATCTTACACTTTAGAATTAGGAGTGATGTTTGGCTGCTATTGCTGTGAGGAAAGATAACATTAGGTAATTTTCTTGCAAATCGTCTTTTTACCTTTCCGCAATTACTCTTTTTCAGGTAAGTCTCTCCTATAAAAATCCTTTGCTCTAATGTAAATATCTGTGGTGCCATGGGAGTAAGCTAATCTAAACACTTCACTAACACAATCATAAGAATAACACGTAATCTAACGTCAACACAACCACTTCTTACAGAGAGACTGAACTGGACTGCCGAGCGCGCGAGAAACGGTTTGCCGCGTATAGATCACGTGCCGCCCGGTAGACCTACAGTATGTAAGCGAACGCACTGTTTATCTTTCATCCTATTTCACATCTCAAAGGTACAGTGCTGATGTAAGATATATGGAATACAATCAATGAAATGAAATTTAAAAATATTATGTTTGTGATAATGAATGAATACAGTAAAAATTTTATTGGTATGTTTATGGAATACAATTAATGAAATGAAGTTAGAAAAAGATGATTTTAGTGATAACGTGTGAATGTAGTGAAATTTTATTTTCTCAGTGACAGTAGTGGTTACAATTCACGATAGTAGTGATATTGAAGATAGGAATAGATGTAGCAGCGTTAGAGTTGATGACTCTCGTACTAAACTGTCTCTTGTAGATCAGACCGAAATTTTTTATATCCAGAGAATAATTAAAGTAATGCTTTGGTTTCCTTCGGCGCACAAAATATAAAATTTTAAATGACAATGAAACTTAAGTATGAAACAATTCAGTAACATTAAATATTTGGGATACACCACGTCGCTCAGTAGAAATTTATGTCAAACAAACAGAAATATTAAAAATGTAGTTACTTAAGTGGGATAAGAAGAAGACCACTACAAAATAGGACAAGGATAGAGGCTATATATTAAAATTATTTAAGGTCAGGTCAGTGTCAAAGCTATTATAAGGATGTGAAACTTGAAGAAAAGAGACTAAGAAGACTCCAAACACGTTACTAGTTTTTATTTTTAGGAACAATATCAGAAAACCGAAAAATAAAACGTAAACGAAATGAATATATATGTAATTAACAAAAATTGCTTGATTTAAATGTTGGAATAAAGAAATGTAGAAGTAAGTGTATATTCAACGTTCAAAGAATGGAAACTTCCGGGTTGCAATGCTAAATAAGTTTCTATCGATCACCATGGAGAAGAAGCATCGGACGTCCGATAAAACTATAACAAAGATATGAAAGTTGCTGCGGACAAAATTGTTGCCTAAGGCGTGAAGGATGAAGATCATGATTATAATGACGCCCTCCAGATAACTCGGATTATTTGCTAAGAGAGAAAAAGTAAAGTATTGGAATAATCGATGTAAGTACGAGGAAGAAACGGCCAGAGAAGTTTTTGGGGACATCCTGGTGAAACATAATTTTATTGAGCCATTAATGAGTCAGTTTTTTACCGTAAATATTCTCTTCGATGTTAAATTCATTTTACGACACAAATTTTATATTATTACATTGATGTTTAAGGCCCTAAAATGACGGTTCATTAATGCTCTTGCTGTTCCTGTGGCTTGTGTCTGCAAGAGTTCTATTAAAAGTGTTTGTCTCTGTTTACACCTGTTTATTTAGCTAAAATATTTTCCAAGAATGTTACTGAAAGGTGGCAGTTTATAATACAAAATGAACGGAAGAAGCCTAAGGAAAATAATACAGAAACGAAATGATAGAATATGCTACAAGAATATCAAGAATATATCCAGATTGGTACAAGGATTTGAATCCCGAAGAATTTACAGTATAGTCGCAAGATGTTTTTCCATACTTTCAAGGTTGTCTGCGAGCAAAATCACATTACTGCAGTGCGCTTCTTTGTCAGTTATAGGAATAAAACTGAGGCAAAACTAAGGCATCAATTTATTATTGGACTCTATATGGTCTCCACAAAAATAACGTAGGATATCCTGTGTAATGTGCCGCAGTAACAGATTAAGATGCAGGATGAACATATCTATTTGTAAGAAACAGATTTCAATGAAGTGAATTTGAAATACTTTCTGAAGTAATATGATATATGATATATATTTGATGTCAACATTTACATTCATGTAATGTGGACTTCGCAATTTGTATCCTGTGCCACAATTACATTCATTACAATTATACATTTTGTAGACGCTCTTATAATTTAACTTTCGACCCCATTTAGATCATTCAAAATTGACACTTTTACGACTCTGTTCTTGATTTTCAGTACACTTATATCGAACACACACTGTTTCTAATAATACTTGTTACTAAAATATACTATACCATTTTCCAATATGTTCGTTATTATGTCTGTTTCTTGTATACAATTCATTTTCAGATCTCACTAATTTTCTACATATTACAGTATACTTCGCTATCCTACTAGCCTCCCCCACCTTACTCCTCATCTACTTTCATTATCTCTATCGTTTTACTTAACTTCCTATTACACTCCTCTAATTCATTCAAAATTGATACTTTTATCTCTCCGTCCTAGATTTTCAGTTCACTTAGACTATATCGAACACACACTGTTTCTACTAGTACTTGTTACTAAAACATACAGTATTACACCATTGTCCAATATGTTCGTTATTATTTCTGTTTCATGTGTAATTTTCATTTTTAGATCTCATTAATTTTCTATATATTATACTTCGATATCCTAGCTAGCCTCCTCCACCATACTCCTTACCTATTTTCATATCCCTATCGTCTTATTTAACTTCCTATTATACTCCTCTAATTCATATTTCAATTTATTTACTAAGCTCTTTAGTCGTCTCTTCCTTAGCCGTTTCTGTACTAGAAATATCCACGTCACTATTTTCTGTTACAAACTCGTCATTCTTTTTCTCACCATTTCAGCTCTTACACTCACAGAAACAGTTTCACTTCTCCTCTCGGCACTGACCTTCCTTCCCGCTAATCTGGTTAAATCACTTCCCAAATCACTTGAATTTTTACTCGTGTCGCTAAACTTCGTTGCATTTATGGTACTTAAGTCGCTCCTACCTGATTTCTTCACATATGTTTTCTTCTTCTCTATTCTTGATCTCAGCATTTCCTAGTTCTGTTTTGTGAAGTAATATACAAATGTACAGTCTGATCCGTTTGGGTATGGATAATATTAATTTATTATTATACAGCTATTATGATAGTAGGAAAAATTTCTTGGTGGTTATATTACGATTAAAAGATGAAAGTTTCCATATAATGACAATCAACAATGCATAATATGAAAGGATAAATGGAAATGGTATATGATTAAAATGGCTACTACAAATCAACAGCGGGCACAATGTGTTCTTTCGTGTGCTAAATTTGTGAGTGTTAAGAGTTCAAAGGGAAACCGACATGAGTATGATGTGCGTAATGTACCTAAATACTGTTCCATAATGTTGTGGTATCGAACATTTGTAGAAACAGGTTCTGTGCTAAAAAAAAACATGCAGGAAGTCGCAGGCGAAACCCTTTTACGAGAAGCAGTTATCTCTTAGCTTGGCCCCCAAACTCCCTAGATCTAACCCCTCCTGACTTCTTCGTGTGGGGTTTTGTTAAAGACATTGTCTATTCACAGAAACCCAGGAACAATGATGATCTGAGAGTAAAAATTATTCAAGCTGTTCAACAAATTACCCCACTTATGTTACAACGGACATGGGCTGAATTGCATCACCGTTATGAGTTGTGCAGGGTGCGCAATGGGGGTCATGTTGAGCTATGAAGAATCTCCCATCTTTCAGTGTTGTATGCACAAATTCTCAACAAAAAATGAAGTTCAGT
Organism: Periplaneta americana; assembly: GCF_040183065.1. NCBI lineage: Eukaryota > Metazoa > Arthropoda > Insecta > Blattodea > Blattidae > Periplaneta > Periplaneta americana. The sequence goes on along the minus strand of NC_091123.1, from coordinate 79,093,635 downwards.
AGTAAATGTTTTACGGTGTTTTTATTATATCCATAACCAAACTGATCACCCTGTATTTCGTAGCAAGTTGGACCAAAGTATTGGGAATTTGTTGCCACACTGAGCAGTATTCTGTTATAAAATATTAATGGAGATGTGTTCAATTTGTTCCACACATCACACGACGAAAGGTGTTCGTCCAACAAGCATTTAAAGTTACAGCTAGAGCGTGAAACAGCCCAGTGTTACACTTTATGAACATGTTTTCTTAGTTCCAACGCAATTTTGGTGATTGCTACAGTTTCAGCGAGGTTCTCTTCCGTATGTGGTAGGCCTATACAGGGCATGGAGGTGGAGCTTTACAGCTCATGTCATATGCTAGGTACGAATTGGATTTTATTGTTTTGTTTCACAATTCATTATGTGTGTCGTCTTCTACTTACAATGCGGTATTCATCTTATTGCTCTAATTTGTTACTGTGTTAAACTTTAGGTTCAGATGTCACGTTCAAACCCTACAAATCCCAAAGATTTTTAAGTGGTAAAATTTCTAATCGTGAGTTTGTTCCTTGAAGAAATAAAGACTTAACTTCATGTAGCAGATTTAATGCACGTGAATGTTCCCTTTGTTCATAAATCATCATCATCATCACCACCATCACCATCATCATCATCATCATCATCAAGTTTAGGTCGTTCAGTCCTATTCCGTTTTCATACTTTTTAATTGGCACACTTCATACTCCGTGTATAACTGGGGACATCCCATTTTCGCGAATGAGTTTTCCACGAATTTCTGATAATTGAATCAGAGAGTTAAAATATTTACCTATAGACATGAACAACACTCGCTCTGAACACATGTACTGGCACCATGCAGTAGTTTTACTGCATGTGAAAAAGTCTTTGTTCATGAATATTTTTATCACTGTCATCATGATCATCATCATCATCGTCGTCATCACCAAAACCACCACCACCACCACCACCACCACCACCACAACCACCACCACCACCACCACCACCAACAACAACAAAACCATTACAAACACTACCACCAACATCATTGCAAACATTTCCAACCACACTATCACAATCAACACCGCTTATAACAGGCATGTCCATTTAGTGAGTTGTGATGCAAACGTGAATTGCGAGCATCGAACACTGTAAGATGTAATGTTTCCTCCCTCAGCCCCTTTTACTATCCCTTGCATGACAGAGAAACGATTGTATTAGTGGCGCTTCTACTTTCGCAATGTCTGTATAGAAGTCGTGTTATTCCGTGTCATTTGTGAAGAAAGAAACTTTCCTTCGCAATAGGAGGAGAAATTTTAGTTCCTGAGTATGAAGAAAATATTAAATACTTCATTTTCTGCAAGGTTTTGCATGACTTTTCAGAACCAATATAAAACGTCATTATACTATACGTCACTCCCAATATTCTGATTTAAAGCTGTACCTACATTATTATTATTATTATTATTATTATTATTATTATTATTATTATTATTATTATTATTATTATTATTATTATTATAGTTCCTTTGCTTGTTCCATAGAATCTATGTTTGCGTCAACCTATAAGTGAAATGAAAATACAGGATACGTATAATGAAAAAAAAAAAAAAAAAACCTTTTGGAAAAATTACGTGTGCTTGAATCAGATAAACGTCAGATGTTAAAGTTATTTTTGCTCGAGTCGATAAGGAAAATTAGGGAACAATAATGGTTAAACGTATTACTTATTATTACGTACATATAAACCAAGTTCTTCACAGTGAATTATTGATTGAATAGATATAAGAAAGTCGTAATTAAAAATTAGTTAATATAATCCATTAGTATATCAAATGTTATGTAAGTAGCATTACACATTGGCTCATTCATGACAATAACTTGCATTATATTAATTTTCAAACAAATATTTATTGTGATATATTTAAAAAAGTAACTGTAGGGAAATATTTCATAGAATAATTTTGTGTAAGTATAAATTTTTAAGTTGATAATTCAATAAATAAACAGTCATTGGTAAAAGTTAAATGACGTAATCCACCACTGATACACTTTGTGATTTGTATCAACTATCTTTTCGTCCAACTCCTGAAGTGTGATATGGTGCTACCTATTGCTTTGGACTCGCCTGGCTTATATCACCAGAAACAACACCACCAACACTATCACAAAAGACACCAATGCCACTAGAAACACCAACTCAATCACAAATACTATCACAAACATTACCATCAATACCATCACAAATTCGTTACCAACATAATCATAAAGATCACCAAAAACACTGCCACCTACACTACCACAAACATGACCAACACCATTACCGCCGAAAACATCACCACTACCAGTACATACAAACACCATCAGTAACACCAACACCATCACTAACACCAACACTGAGTAACACCATCGCTACCACCAACACCATCGCTGACACCAACTCCATCACTGAACCAACACAACACAATTTCAAACATCACAAACACTACCAAAAGCAACATCGTAACACCACCACCACCACATACACTATCACAAACAGCGCCAATACCACCATTACAACTATGAACACCAACACCATCATTACCATTTAGGTCAGCTGTGAGCTGTACGGGATGAAGATAAATCCAAATAAGACGAAGATCATGGTTGTCGGAAGAAAAATAAAGAAGAGAAACGTGCGAATACTAAATGAGGCAGTAGAACAAGTGGACAGTTTCAAATACTTGGGGTGTACTATATAAGCAGTAACTTGAGCTGCAGCTAGGAAGTCAAAAGAAGGATAACATAGGCAAAGGAAGCTTTTAATAGAAGGAGCATCTTCTGCGGACCTCTGGAGAAAGAACTAAGGAAGAGACTAATGAAGGACTTTGTAGAATCTTATGTGGCAGAAACCTGAACATTACGGCGAAGTGAAGAGAAGCGACTAGAAGCATTAAAAATGTGGATAAGAAGAATAGAACGTATGAAATGGACAGACAGAATAAGAACGCGAAGCTGTATTAGAATGAGTGGGTAAAGAAAGAATGATGCTGAAACTGAACAGGAAGAGAAAAAGGAATTGGTTGAGTAACTGACTGAGAAGAGACTGCCTACTGAAGGATGCACTGGAAGGAATGTGAACGGGAGAAGAATTCAGAGCAGGAGAAGAAGTCAGATGACAGACGACATTAAGATATATGGATCATATGAGGAGACAAAGAGGAAGGCTTCTGCCTTCTGCAAGGAAAGACTGGAGATTGCTGAGTTTGCAGTGAAAGACCTGCCCTTGGTCAGAACACTATGTACGTTCTCTGTACACCTGGTTTATTTGATGAGGCACCAACATAATATTACTTAACGTATCTGTAGTAACGGTTTATGACAAATATAAACTTGAGTAGGTACCACATAATTCCTGTTTTTTTTTTATCAATAACATTTATTGTTATGTTGTCGTTCATTGGCAGGTCACGTATATGTAGCAATTCATAGCGACTTTCTTAAGTAGGTTACCCTTCTGGATCTTTTGTTCTCCTAAAGATTAAAGTATATCCAACCTTTTAAATGTTGAGAGTTTTGTATACTTTATCAATAATGAAAATAGCTCAAACAACATATTTTATGAATAATTCATCATTGCTTTTTCTCTGATTGTGACCGATATTAAAAGGCCTGTTTTGATCAGTGATGGAAATCACCGTATTCGCTATAGTCGCTATAGATTAAAAGAAGGTAAGTAAAGCCTTGGTTTTCTTAACCGACGCATGCGTGTTGCGAAGTGCGAGGTCCGCATCGCACAAATCCGGACTACACGAGAGATAGTGAGTGGTTTCTGTAACTGTGAGGTGCGAGGTCTGCGTACCTCGCAGTTATAGAAACCACTCACTATCTCTCGTGCAGTCCGGATTTGTGCGATGCGGACCTCGCACTTCGCAATTCGCATGCGTCGGTTCAAAAGAACCAAGCTTAAGTGTAGTTAGTGTTAGATTACCGCAAAAGCGCAATCTCAGACTTCAGTGGAATGACTACCACAACTTCCGCGTATATTCTTCTAGGGGTGCGTCACTAGGGTCAATTAACTCACAAATCTGCAAGATACATTAAATGCAATAGAATAGTAAGTTCTTAAGTTAATCTGAATTAATGTAATTTTTTATAATTACAGTTCACATAACTAGTATTAGTTGAGTACGAAGATTAAATTTATGCTAAATATAAATCATGCCGCAAACTCCACTCATTCTTGTCCAGACTACTCGATTTAACTTTGGCTACAAATTAAAGACATCTGCACATGTATATCGCATATGTCAGCTTTATTTGACGTCTGAGCAGTTGCTCTTGTCTGCTGCTTAAAGAAGTATGTTATAGTTGTTTTTACTGCCTCTTCTGCAGCTTGCTCATGATCTTCGTTTTTATAATTTGCGTAATTTCATTTAGGATACAACAAAGCCTAGTTACTTTCCTGCAGACTAAATGAGAATGGCTTCGATGATAAAGCAATAAACTCCAATTGCATTAAATTTAATGATCTTATAATTCTTAACACTTTTTTCAGGTACCTTCGCGCATATTGCATGTGTGCGAAGAACATATTATGACTCCTCCATGACTGTCTGTCAATTACTATGAAACAACTCAGTTACCAATTAAACAATGTTTGCTATTTTTATATTCACTGTTTTAAATTATCTGTCAAAACTGCAGGAAAAAAAGTGAAGAAATGAAACTCCTTGTGACGGAGAGTAAAGTACAACTAATGAATGCTCAAGAGTTATATTTCAGAAAACGGGCAGCTAGAATGGCCAGTAGAAAACCTGTAAATTTACCCCATTATCTCCTGGCCTAGTTGCCTCATGAGTGACGCTTTTTGGTATCAATTGTGAGGTTCAGGCCTGTCTTCGAACAGATGACTAAACAGCTCCAAGATATTTGAATTTTTCTACCTCTTCAAAGGATAAATTTGAAAATTTTTTATTTCCATTTCATACTAACTTATGTTCTGATCACGAGACATAATCATATACTTTGTCTTTTCGGGATTCACTTCCAAACTTATCGCTTTACTTGCTTCAAATAAAATTCCCGTGTTTTCCCTAACCGTTTGTGGATTTTCTCCTGATATATTCACGTTATCCGCATAGACAAGCAGCTGATGTAACCCGTTCAATTCCAAACCCTCTCTATTATCCTGGACTTTCCTAATGGCATATTCTAGGAAGAAGGTAAAATGTAAAGGTGATAGTGATTGCTTTAGCCCGCAGTCAATTGGAAAAACGTTCGACCGAAACTGCCATATATAACATTATATCATAATAATTACCCTAATTACTTACTGATTATTAATGATAAATTGGGCATAAATAAATTTAAAAATGAATGTTAGAGCTCAGATTCATTTAATAAAATGAAATAACGTCCCCGCAAAAAAGTGATAAACTTTGTGGTCTATATTCAAAATGGGTTCTTATATTTAATACAAATTCTCTATATTTAAATATGTCACTCTCCAATCAGACAACAATCAACGAATAAATTAATGAGTCAACCAGTCATTCAGCTAGTTCTCTGCCAAGCAACCAAACAGTACGTTCTGTCAGTCAGCCTGCTAGCCAAGTGAGTCAGCTAGTTAGTCAGTCTGTCAGTCAGCCAGCCAGTCAGTGACTCAGTAAATCAGTAAAGTTGTTAGGAAGACAAAAAAGGATATGTTGTAGGACGGTATGCTGGAAGGTAATATGATTGGAATGGAGGAGGGAGCAGCATTTTAAATTTCAAAATGAAAGTAATGAACAGACAGATTATTTTATAGTAAATCATTTTTCTCCGTTTTGCAATCATCGCTGTATTGAAAGTCATGGGCTGTGAGGCACACAAGACATTAAACAGCGACGTAATACATGACGCCATTGCTTATTTATGAGGCGACAGAACGGCGCATTATGTACAACCCCCGAGCAGTTTGGTTCCGCTGATGACTCTGACACCTTTACAAATACTGGCGTAAATGCTAATATAATTGGCTTCTGGTTTTACGTGCCACTTGATTTCGCTCTTAATGAATTAATCATAGAAAACAATAATAAGAAAATTACAGGGAGTGGATTCATTCGGAATACCTGGTAGTAGTAAAAACAAATGTTTACATATATTAGAGAAGAATGTTAGATTGAATGAATATTAACTAGGATACTGGAACACATGATTTATTTTCTTAATAGGCCTACGTGCTATCAAATTAAATTTAAATTTCATATTTCAGGTAATGAAATACTACAGACGTGGCCTACAGTGAAATACTAATTCAATATTTAATTGATAAAAATAAGCTATACTATTCAAAACTTTTAACATTTCATTGTCAACAATTTGTATACTGCCCTACAGTCTTAAATAGCGCCTTGATTTGTTTTGATATGGTATTAAAGAGAAATGCACACTGTTTCTTATTTAATTACTATCTGGGAACACCCGGCATTGCCCGGGTTTTCATTTTTGCTTCTATTTTTAATTAAGCTGGTTGTTAGACTTTTCGGAAATCTCGGAAACTGAACTATAGACAACCTCGTTTATAAAGAAGAATCTTTACATAGCGTCACTTGCATGAAATAATTAATGCCTGCGAGGGTTAACTCAATTTAAAACAGCTGTGGATCAAGTACCGTGAAGAAAACCTTGCCTTGCGTTTAACTGTTTATTTTAATTTAATTACATATTTTTTTATGTTTGTTTATTTATTTATTATGGCGTATTTAAGGCCACTAGACCACCAGAAATAAAATAAAATTATAGACAAAATCTAACTATAAACAGAGTAAAACCAACGAAAATATATACAGGCTACAGTCACACGAACTTTAAATGAGTTAGCATTGTCTTGAAGTTCAGCAAAACAAAAAAACACCCCTTGCTCCCTATACACCCACACAGCGTTGACTCAAAGTCCTACAGATCTTACATTTCATCTCTGGTGGTCAATAATAAGATCTGTACATTGATGTGAAGCTGTCCTGACACACATTTCACGTAATTTCATGACTATGTGTGCTTTCATTTGAACTTCAGAGAGAGATGACGATAAATAGGGAATTCCCTTGTTAACAGTCTTAACCTGTTGGGATGTCATCGTCAGCAAAAATGTATCTCTCTATCGGTCATACCAAAGAATCAATATGTACGTCATATAATTTAATTTATATTCAAATATTTTTTACGCAGTTTATATCATACCCAGTTTTTTAAAATATGACTTGAGAAATTGTATCTCAGAAATGAAGAACATTTTTTTTTATTTAATACTTTACATTTGAGCTACATTACGCATTGCAACCCGAAAGAGCAGAAGCTCGTGCTCGGGCGCAGTTCAGATCAGTTATACAAAATATATAAAAAAAATTAAGAGAGCTCATTGAGCACAATAACATTAATAAATGGTAAAATACATACAGCATGTAATAATTAGGTCTATATACAAATAGAAAATATAAAAGTACATGAATATTAGAGTATCAATTTTTAACTCAATTAGCTTAAACAATTAAATAATTAATCTGATTTGGTTCTTAGATCTAGGTGTGTTAAGTGTACTTAGCTCAGGATAAGCTTTAATTAATGCATTATATATTTTGGGTTCAAAATTCATGCTGTTTACTTATATTACATCTTATTTTGTACCTATACAAAATAAAGATTAGGGCGGTTAGATAATTTGGGTAAAAACAGTCTTTTTAAGTTTAGAAAACCATACCCTGTTACCATGGTAAAATTTCAATTCAGTTTTTTTATAGACCTACTATATGTTAGCACTGTGGCCTTCTAGAATGATTCTATTGCGTTTTCAAGTATGTTGGCTTCTTCTTATCATAATAATAACCACAAGTTTAACTATACTCAATTTACCCAATGGATGGGGATATTTGGGCATAATGTGTGTTATTGAAGTAAAAAAAAAACTTCAAGGTCCTTATAAAATCAAATTATCCCAACCATAAGTTCGTGTATGTATCCTAGAACAGAGTATAGAGTTTAGGAAGAAATTTAAAAATTTTAATTTCACCTAACAAGAAGAAAGCATTTCAGCCAATACTTGATAAGTATTGTTTTGTAAACTTAAAGTATCTCCCATTAAAATCAGCAGCAGAAAACATGTCGGATATTTGTCTTTCACCAATTTATAATTTGTGTACGTGGCATGATCTGGAACGAAAACTAGATAAGTTACCAATTAACCTATAGCCTAACCTACCTAAATTTCTCCACATTTGTAAATTGTAATTCACTAACAAACTATTAACAATATGCTATTAAATTTATTAACAACATGTTATAAACATGTGTAATGTATATATACATGAATTTGGTTACTTATTTCAGCAGGTTTCCGAACATTATTACTTTGAATGTGATGGGTAATTTCATAAACTGATAAACAGAAACTTTTTTTTTTACCGAGCAGTGTCAATGTAACCAACACAAATTTTTAAAACTCCATGATAGATAATTGTTAAATAGATAATACGCATTAAATTGGCATGTGTTTGAAGATTAGGTAAAGTTTTATTCAATAAATTGAAACATACCCAAATTATCCCACCGATCCCATCTATTCTACAGGATGAAAACATTTTTTCTGCACTATTCTGTGGCCCGGTGCACATGCTCATTGTTCACTCTGTTCACAAAAGCGAGCAAAGAAGTCGTATGGTTGATCGTGATGCGCCCATCACACCGATAGAATAATTTACTCGTAAGGGGATAACGAATTTTTGCTCACTCGGTTCCATACGTTTTGTAGCTTCTATTAAATAATACTCTATAGTTATTAAGGTCAAATTTTCCCGACATTGATAGAAAGATTCTTAAGGTGGAAAAGATAGGATATTGTTTTATTTCCAGTTTTCCTCTATTTTTTTAACGTTACAAACCTCATTCCTCCATAACTCTCCACTCATCACGACAGCCACCTTCATATTAACCCATACACCCCCATTCTGCCCCAAAATATAGGATCGTTCCTAAGGAAGACGAAAATAGGTTTCTGAATGAATACCACCATTTCGTATATTAATTACATATCAGCATCATTCAGAGGGAAGCCAGAAATGGAAAATTTATCTGTTATCCATGGATAATAGCTTTAACAACGGATCCAGGAACGTGAAACCTATAGGTTTGTTCCAGCAAGCAATTTCAGAGCGCGTTCCGAAATAATACCGAACTTCTTTCGACGCATGTGCCAGTTGTGTACGGTGTCGGATTTTACGTTGTTGGAACGTTTCTTGAACTCTTCTTTCACGGCCTTGGAGTTTCTTTTCATATTAAAATTATATTCATCTTCCGAACTTCTTCGTAATCAAATTCCAAATCACTCATGATGGACTATATATTTATTTTAACCTGCCCAGTCTCAGAACATTTTAACCATAACTTCAGATTAAACTATTTCCGCATGTGCCAGCACTTCAGAATTCCCAGTTTCTGCTCTTAATCAAGAACCATTTTCACTCGTTCCGAACGAGTTCTAAAGCACGTTGGGACAGGGAACTGGGAGTTCGTTATCGGTTCGGAATCAGTTCTAGTCTTGTTGGAAAGCACACTGAGCTACTGCGCATGAGCAAGTAATTCAGAATCGATTCTGAACCGTGTTAGAACAAATCTTTTGTGTTCAATTATTTGCCAAATCTATTATCCATGGATCCAAGACATAGGCTTTTCTTCTCTGGCGTCCATCATGTACAATCAATTTCATGATTGTAGCTACAGGGTTGTTTCCTATCTCTAATAACGAATTTGAATGACATCATGTGTGTCAGGAGTCACACGACAGCTAAACTGTGGCGCGACGTGACAGACCAGTAGTGAGTGATCTCATAGTCAGAGTGCACGGCGACTCACGGCAGAAATTCCCGAGAAAATCTAGCCTTTTTGGGAGGGGTACATTACGACCCTTTCAATGCCAAGTACAGTTAAGTGAAAATAAAAGATGCCTGCAATAAACGAGGTTTCATTATTTCCAAAAAAGGCATCTTCTGTGTACTTAATAAGATTAGTAAAGCTCGAATGGAATTAATTTGTATCATCTCGTGGGGTGCGGCGACTTGTGACGGGGATGGATTTGTCTTATTAGGTACATACAAGATGTCTTTCTTGGAAATAACGAAACCACGTTTTTTGCAGGCTCCTATGATTTTCGCGTAACTGTACTTGGCATCGGAAAGGGTTGTTATGTACCCCTCCCAAAAGGCTCGATTTTCTTGGGCATTGCTACTGTGATACACCGTGCACTCTGATTATGAAATCACTCACTACTGGTCTGTCACCTCTCGCCGCAATTGAGCTGCCGATGAGATTCCTGACGCACATTACGTCATTCAAATTCGTTATCAGGAATCGGAAACAACTCTCTGTATTTCCTTAGGTGATCATTGTTTAATGTTTTTGATAATGCTTTGCATATCGCAAATTGTAATCACTTTAATTTAATCCAATTAACAGGAAATAAATTAGGTGATGATAGGTATCGCCACTGTCGATATATAAAGAATATTATAAATTGTTTATTCCCCATTACGCAACAATATTAAAGCAAATTTGTCATTTGTTAAGTGATAGTAAACGTTGTTCTGTTTTTCAAGTCATGCATAATTTCCTCAACTGATTACTGATGGTCTGCATTTCAAGCACCTGGCAGGCTATTACTTAGGTTAGACTCACAGTAAATTCGTTTGAGCTGGAATTGTTGGCCGCGTCTTGGATTGCTGCTCATTCCAAATCCTTCATAAGTCATGTTATGAAATTAGATACTCTTTCATTACTGAAAGCGCTGCGGTCCAATAAACTATACAAGTTTAACATTCTTGAATATATAAATATGTTACAACTTGAATCGTATTTCATATTTCGAAGACATTTATAGTTCTGTAACATTAGTCGTTGCTACAACAATTATGCAAATCGGTTTCGTTTGGCAAGAAAATGTTATTTATGTGTGTAACTTAAAATATATTTTCAGTGCAGTGTATTCAAGTGCTGTGCACACAGGTTCAGTTTGAAATAGGATACGAAATTTGCTGCCCTGGCGTCCATATAACTTAATAATAAGTAATTGTTTCCAGTGTATGGCAAATAAATCTTAAAACGAATTTTATTGGGAAAATATCCTTGAATATTATGCTGTTTGCAGACGATGAAGTAATTCTGGTCAATTCAATAGAAAACTTGCAATACACTATATTTACTCTAAACAAACTGAAAAAAAAATGTACATTAAAAATATCAACAACAAAGACTAAAGTTTAGGATCCAAAGGTAAGTTAATAGATCCACTCAGAACAAAAGTTATAATATAAAGTACAATCATTTCAGAACTGGTACCTAATTTTAATTGTATGTATGTATTTATTTACACTGCAAGTGGGCAAGCACCCGGTGGCAGTGGTATACACAATATAAACAATACAAGATAAAATGATAAACAATACACAATAAAATCATAAACAATATACAATAAAATTTACAATACACAATACAATTATACAATACACAAATTATCCGTGACGCTACAGAATTGAGGTATCGTGTGGTTAGCACGATGATCCCCCCAGCCGTTATAGCTGGCTTTGGCAACCGGATTTCGCTACCTAACGTAGCTCCTCAATTGCATTACAGTGCTGGGTGGGCACTGGTTCCATACACTGGTCGAAATTTGATGAAAAAATTTCTTCCCCAATGAGGACCCGAACCAGCGCGCATTCCGTAACGCGAGTCCTAGGCAGAATGCCTTAGACCACGACGCCATGGCTCGGGACAATTTTAATTACTCTAGGGGTGTATTATTGCTTACAAGAGATCTAATAATCAAGAGATATCTTGGTCCCTTGTTATTTTTACTTTATATCAATGATTTGCCTAAACAGGTTTTACACTCTAAATCAAGGACGCAGAACTGGGAAGAGAGAGGTGGAAACATGGGGAAAGAATTTGTTCCCCTGGCCTTGAATTACGTATCTGTGACGTCCGCAAGCACACTGAATACATGATTCCTCTCCTCTTACCATAATATCCAATGACTTGTGGGGTGAAAGGAAGGGATGAGTCACAATGCCGCGCTTCACACAAAGCTCTTCACTAGTCTCTTCTTTAGTTGTTTTTCTAGACGTCCACAGAATATTCTCTTTTTATATTGAAAGCATTATCTTTATTACTATCCTCTTTTGACCTCCTGGCAGCAGCTCAATTTTACTACTTACAGTAGCTACACCTCAAATATTTGAAGCTTTCCACTTGTTCTACTACCTCATTTTGAATTCTCACTTACTTATATACTGTAACTGTAGGCGAATAAATGTGATGAAAGAATTTAATTAAACATTTCTAGCAACAGTTCTCTTGAAAAAAGTACCTACAGATAGTTCAAGGTATTGTTGCAATTTGCATGTGCTGTAAGGTATGCCTATTGTCTTTGTGTCAGAAATACAGGAGAGTCGAATAATAGATATTCAAGAGACTGGATATCCCCACACAAGCTGTTGGATTCTTCTACAATTTTAATTTTTAATTGTTCAAAATAAACTCAAAATTTGCCATGACCAGATATAAAATGCGTACTAATGAACCTTGGATAGTATACTTTACATTTCATTCAATCCCATATGAATTCCAGTTAGAAGTAACATGTTTTATTTTTTATTTAATGTATCAGAAGGGACTTTGTGTATGAATAAAGTAGATCTTCTGAAGCAGCTTCTTTCGTCAATTCATTTACTCGTTCATTACCCACATAGTAGTAATATTAGTAGAAGTAGTATCAATAGCAATAGCAGTAGTGGTACTCGTAGTGGTAGTATTTTAACGACGTTTTCAGTTGCAGTCGAAGTTCAACGTAAGCGAGAATCATTCTTTTGAATAGTCGGCCTTGGTTTCTCCATCCTGCTGTCTTTATTTTTTACACTTGATTGCTATATATACATTAGGCTATACATTCCATTTAAGTGATCTTCACAGTCAATTTTATTTTCTTCTAAATGATCTAGAGAAAATATATTGAGATATTTTCTTAACATCTTCATGCCATATGTGGGCCATTAAGGTGAGTCTGTACACCGAATTTTGACAAAAATGAAAATTTGATTTTCTTTTTTTCGTTTTTCGGTAGTTTAATATGTGTAAAATGATAATATGATTTTATTTCTTCTAATTGTCAGCTTTTAGACCTATCTTCAGCAAAAATATTGTAGTATTACTTCTCAGTGCAAAAAATGTTACCAATAATTCTTTTTTTTTTTTTTGAAAACCGCTCAGTGGAATTTTTAATTTATTTAACCGTGTCTATACATACAAGTATGATAAATATGCCCTATTTTTCCTACATTTGTATCTTTCATCACTTCTGAGAAAAGTGCTCCTAAAAATGAGGAATTTAACATTGCATGATATGGAAACTTTGACACCATATTTCTGCACTTTCATATTTTTGTGACATTGGTGGACTTTTTTTTAGAAAGTATTGTAACCCGAAGGCTGAAATTAATATGTGACAGTATTAATGTGATGGCATTTTACACAGTAGGTTAAAAAATTGAGATTAATTATATCGCCAGCAAAAATAAAAAATAATTTGTAATAATTCTTAACGTAAAATATGTTATCAATGATTTTTTTTTTCCAACCGCTCAGTGGAATTTTATATTTATTTAACTGGTTGTATACATGAAGGTATGTTACATATGCCCTATTTTTTTCTACATTTGAATCGGGGATTCCAGAAACAGCACATGTCATGAAAACTTAAATTTTTCAGTAGACACAAAAAACGGTATTACTGGTTGTAGACAACATAATTGGTTATAGTATTGGCTCTTCAGACAGAGGCCTAATAGATGTATCGTTTTATACCAAATTTATTGGAATATAATGAATTGTTAATGAAATAAATCAATATACAGTATATATTAGCTTGACATGTGCTGTTACTGCAAGAAATCAAAATTGTAGTATAATAATTTCAGTTCAACTAAAGTTTGTTTGTCAAATTAGGGATATAATATATGCATAGGCCTACTGTGTACTTAATACATAAATTCAGCATATTAATGAACTTATTTTTCCACAATAGGCCACTGAATAATATTATTGTAAAATTCTTGATATTCATATGGTATATAACGCATTAGTTTGCGTATATCGTCAAGCTTCTCTCTTTCAATTGACACGAGTTTGTCTGGATATGCCAATGAAGAAGGTAAATATGGTATTCTCCTTTGTACTTATAAGCAAACATTCTCATGGGGGCAGATAAAAAAATAATATTTTTTTTTCTTCCATCAATTTAATAATGTCAAAAGAAGTGCTTACACACATTTTGGTCACTCGAGCGCAATTACGAAGGCTGTAAGAAAAAGTTTCCCTAGGGCTGTTTACAGAAAGAAAACAAAATTTCATAGAAAGTTTTATTGGAACAGATATAGCAATTGTTGAGTTATTTTTCAACGTATTCACCACCAAAATGCTGGGTAACTTTCTGTGCTGGACCCCGGACTCATTTCACCGGCATTATCACCTTCATTTTATTCAGACGCTAAATAACCTAGATGTTGATACAGCGTCGTAAAATAACCCAATAAAATAAAAAAAAAATAAACCACCAGAATTGAAATATTTGTCATTCAGTGGGATCAGTTTTTGTATCCTTGTTCGTAGATGTCTGCCGTCTGGTATCGGAACCAATGTGTCGGCACATGTCCTCGACATGAGTTGTTTCTGCGCGCTTCGAAGATTTCACAGGTCTCCAGATGTGAGATGGCTATACTGACATACATGCTTTCTGCATAGAATGATAGTCCTGTATCAACAGTCCATGAAACTCGAATAAACTCATTTCACCACAAATAGTGACATGTGCTGTTTCTGCAATCCCTGATTCATTTGTATCGTTTATAACTTCTGAGAAAAGTGTACCCAAAGTTGAGGAATTTAACATTGCAAGATGTGGAAATGAAGTTTCCCCTTAATCTACATCCCTTAACAATTACAAGGAATTCCAACTCTAGATATATGTTTTAAAGATATCTCTTTTTTCTCCCAGAAAGCCATGTATCACCTGAATAATAAAATAAGATACGCGTCGGTTATATGAATGTTTCGTTCAAGTGCATTTTTTTTGTTAAAAGTATGGAATTTCCATATTGAAACATAAAACCTTCTGTTCACGAAATGTTGCAGCAGTTCGATCCAGCAGCAATTCTTTATTTTAGTGACCTAACAAGTTACTCTCATTATCACGTGTCTCACCCGCAGAACAACTAATTACCCTGTTGATGTTTCACGGTTTTTACAATGAAAGAAACTGTATATCTTGTAGCTAATTGGTCGGCGGTCAGCAAAGCATTCCGAATGCACTATAAACAAGAGCTGAACCCTCGGGGGCACTCAAGTGGACAGGTCAGTAATTTGTTTAGAATAGATAAACATGTTCCTTAAATAGTTTTATATTTTACTTGTGTTACATGAGTGCCAATAAGAAACTATCAACAACATCTTTAATAGTTTTAAATGGGAACGAAAGGAACGGTGCATAATTGTAGGAGGGTTAGGATTGCGCATTGGATTGCTTAAATATGGGATACATATACGACATGTCAGTGTTTCTAAACGAGCCGAAATCAGAGCATTCGAATAAGAAAGTCTGGGTGACTTAAAGTAGAGCGGCAATATTAGACAATTCCTTATTCAGACTCAAAGGCCAGACTTCAATCTAGCGAGAAATTGTTGAATTTTTGCACCCCATCATACAATTAAAAAATACCTGATGATTCGAAGCTACATATAGTTATCGCCAACAAGGAAGGAAAGGATATTAGCTGTTAGTAATGTTTCCAACATATCGAGTAGAAGGGGACTAAATACAGGGTTGTTTCCGATCACTGATAACGAATTTGAATGACATCATTTGCGTCAGGAATTACACCGACAGCTGAATTGCGGCGAGAGGTGACAGACCAGTAGTAAGTGATTTCATAATCAGAGTGCACGGTGTATCACAGTAGCAATGCCCAAGAAAATCGAGCCTTTTTTTAGAGGGGTACATAACTCTTTCCGATGTCAAGTAGCCTACAGTTACGTGAAAATCATAGGAGCCTTCAAAAAACGTGGTTTCATTATTTCCAAGAAAGGCATCTTGTATGTATCTAATAAGACTGGCAAAGCTCGGATGGTATTAATTCCAGAGTGGAAAAGCAAGCAAATCTACCCCCGTCACAAATCGCCGCACCCCAGAGATGATACAATTTAATTCCATTCGAGCTTTAACAATCTTATTAAGTACATAGAAGATGCCTTTCCTTGAAATAACGAAACCTTGTTTATTGCAGGCTTCTTTTATTTTCACTTAACTGTACTTGACATTAGAATGGGTCGTAATGTACCTTTCCCAAAAAGGCTCGATTTTCTTAGGAATTTCTGCTGTGAGTCGCCGTGCACTCTGACTACAAGATCGCTCACTACTGGTCTGTCACCTCGCGCCACAATTCAACTGTCATGTGACTCCTGACGCACATGACGTCATTCATAGTCGTTATCAGAGATCGGAAACAAACCTGTATGAGTCCCTTTCAGCAGACATAAACGTCTAACATCATTGTGGGTATTTATGAAAGGTTTTCGAAATATTCACGCAAATAAAAGCGAGCAGATGACATTACAAGAGTTCACGCAACAGTAGCGGTTGAGTCACAGATTATCTACGTAACTACACGAAATGTTCAGTAAACTAACGTATCACAGAGGGACATTGGTGGCTGTGCATTTCCTCCTACCCCTTTAGTCTTGCTTCTGACTTTCTTCTACTGTCACTGAATGCATTGTTGCCACGTCTTCGTGTCACACAATTTGTTACCGATTTCCAATGAAATTGTTAACACAATAAATCAATAAGAAGACTTTTTATATTTACTCTCTAAAATCCCACAAAATCATCTCTCCAACGCCTCTGTTCTTATGGAATATGCATTTCAAAATTCAACTAAAAATGCTACCTTTCTCAAAACCCGTTCATAAAAGACCATAATGTTATTAAACATTTATGTTCGTCTCACTGCCTTGATTCATCTCTCAAAAAGACCGTATTTAGTCCCCTTCCAGTCAGTATAACTTTCCCATTTACTAGACTTCCCTGATAGTGGAGCCGATCTATAGTTCCAGGGGTCTGTGAAACTCTTAAAATAATCAAGAATTTGTATTTTACCCGACTATCAAAATGTGAATGTACCTCAATCAGAGGATAATCCATAGAGGTAATTAATTATTTTTACAAGTTCATCTTCAACTTTGCAATTCCACCGTACTGCTGGTTATTTGACAAGACAGGCATATGTTTAGAATTCCGTTATACAGAGTGATCCAAGAGGATTTACCTTCCTTTACGGAGCTTATTTCCGAAGACATTCTGAGCAAAAAATGTCATATAAACATGGGTCCTATTCTCAATATTTACAGAGTTACGTTTCGTTATTGGAACGCATTGCTGTGAACGCGTGATCTTGGTCAGCGTGCAGTCAGCAGCCAGCGCGAGCGCTACGGAAATCAAAGATAGCCGTATGCAGTTACGTAGAGCGACGAGTGCCGTTCACAAGCGTGCTGCCAAGTGTACTCAAGCGGACGGCGACATTTTTTCAAATGTGTTGTAAACTCCCCAAGATTGTACATTAGGACAGTGTTCCGCAAACTTTTTTTACTTACGGCACACCCTAGACAGGCCTAGACTCAACACGGCACACCAAAATGTTAATCCGTTCAAAAATATATGATCTGATGCTCTTAATATAATTACGTAATGTAATCGAATTTATTATTATTATTATTATTATTATTATTATTATTATTATTATCATTATTATTGTTATCATTTGCATTATTATGAAACAGAAATCGACTCTTTCATTTATTAACAATTTATGAACTTCAATTCACTTTAGAAAGTACACATTTCTATTACTAATATTAAAGTAAATAACTCTACTCAAAGTTATATGCAATAGAAGTAATTTATTACAATTATATGAACACTTTTTAATGATTGAATAAAATTAATAAAATCGGTTAAAAACCAGACATGTTTCGGAGGAATGCTCCGCCATCTTCAGTGGTACGCGGTCGAACATCTGTACCAGCGTCATGGTACTACCACTGAAGATGGAGGAGCATTCCTCCGAAACATGTCTGGTTTTTAACCGATTTTATTAATTTTATTCAATCATTAAAAAGTGTTCATATAACTGTAATAAATTACTTCTATTGTATATTACTCTCTCATTCATGAACACTGTTGTATCTGACCTAACTTATGTAATTTACTCTGCTCATACTTTCAATGTGATACTCGAACCTACTTAGCTGCACACAGGTGGCTGATCCGCGGCGGAATTGTTGACAGTACAAGCCTCATTTCTTCATCGATGGATTTGAGTCCCTCCCTCTTTAATGTTTTAATTTCAGTTAAAGTCGAGAAGTCCAGTTCACACATATATGTAGTTGAAAATGATAATAACATATTAACTTTTACTACTTCGTCCATCACAATTTTCAGAGGAGATGGCAAAGACTTAGTAACAATGACTTCGCGGTGAATGAGACAATGGTCGTTCCGTATATTAGGATGTACTTCAAGTACTTTAGCACGAATCCTTCCATAGAAGCGGCTACATCTGTAAAACGCTAAGTCAATCCTCCGTTGTTAATTACGGGCCACATATTCATTAGTTTTGCGAAATATTTCTTCACCGGTTGCTCGCTCGGGCACTTCTTTGCACAAAAAAAAAATGCAATTACATCCCCACGAATGTACCGAATGTAGGAAAGAAGTTGTGTGTGACCGCTAATATCGGTGAACTCGTCGATCTGAAGTGACAACTTCTTATTGCTCTTTATTTTCTTCTTCATAATATATTCGATGTCACTGGACATGTCACTAACTCGGCGGCTAATTGTATCAGCAGAGGGATAAATTTAATTTAAATTAATTTTATTAATTTCTTACAATAATAGGTAAAAGTTCGCGTCACACCTTTCACTTTGTGGAGGCACACCAGTGTGCCCCGGCACACCGGTTGCGAACACTGCATTAGGATGCAAAATTGAACTGCAAATAATTAAGTTGGTAGAAGTGGTGTGATTTGTAATAATTGTTGTGATAAGTGCGTAAGAATAATGTAAATTTCTAGTTAAAAATAGAAAAAGATGTCTGTACGAGACAACTAAGGAGTTCACAGCACATTTTTAGCTTCATAATACTTGCCAATTAAAGAAATGATACTTCTGAATGGTTCATTCTATATTTGTGTTATTCTTTTACCTTCGAACTAAAGAAAAAACGTATTTTACAAACAACTTTAATTTAGTGCAACTCTGAAAATATTGAGAATAGGAACTATGTTTATATGACATTTTTTGCTCAAAATGTCTTCAGAAATAAGCTCCCTAGAGGACGGTAAATCTTCGTGAATCACCCTGTATATCACAAGTGTCTTGCAAAACCTCCATTACTTTTAAATACGGATTTTTTAGAAATAGGAAATAGCAATATGCGTTACAAGAGCGGTATGTTGAAGTTTTCATGTTCGAGGAAAAGTGTGAAAAAGCGAAACGTAGTTGAGCTTTTTTAATTTCCGAGAATTGAAAGAAAACATACCGCTCGTGTATCGTACATTATTTTGTGCGAAGATCGTTTACTACATACCTGAAAGAGGAATTTCTAATTAGTTGCAATGAAATCTCCATCTTGGTTTCTGTTCAGTGACGGAAAATTCGTAAAACAAAAATATCTATCTTCAACATTGTTGCTATAAAATATTTTCTGTGTTTACTGTACTCCAGCAAGCCGTGATATACGTCTGTCTTTTTTTTCCCCCAGTCTATAAATGCGAACTTAAAACAAACGGTAAGGTTATGTAATGATTTAGACTTTACTTAATTTTTGCAAATATTTAAAAACAATAATTAACAGTGCAATTTAGGTGAAATTGCAGTGGAAAGTTTCCAATTTATAATTATAACTATATTGAACGTCTCTAAAAATAATTTGTTAAGAGCCTAAAGCAGTAAAATCAATATGTCACTTAAGCGGTAAGAAGAGGGAAATTATTATGTGTGTTAGGTTGGGAATACTGAATGTGGAATTTTAGAATTTCCGCGAATTGGTTTTGTGCGGAAACCAAGCAAATACGCACGATCTCGCACAAAATATATTAGCAATGGTATCTTGTTCAGCACATGAGATTCGTAAGTTAATTTGTACCGCATTTCTGTTTGGTATTATAAACACAGAGTGAGAGAAAAAGAGAGAGAGAGTGTGAGGGAGTGGGAGCTATTCACTTTAGAAGAGATGAATTTTCATTTCGTTAAACGTAAATAGACTGCAGCTTTGTTGCTCTGAAATTTACAACACTGAGTAAAATTTTAGGTGCATACAATAAATTTGATTAACTCAACGTTGACTGCTTTAAGCATGTGTAAGGTACTGTAATTTCAGTGACCTTAACTGCCTTTCGCATCTAAATGGCCTTACAAAAATTTGTAGCTTGTTTTCCCGTACAGTTCTCCATTCATAATTTTCTCTACATGTTGTTTTAAATAATGTAACAAACAAGTGAACGTAGTGTAATACTGTCTGTGGAATGCTCCTAGGACGTAGGATCTCGAAGACAGACAGGTTCCCACAGCATTCCGCGCGACGTCAGGAACAACAGCGCCGTTCGTCATTGACGGATGTACTTATTACAATACGCAGTGAAATCTGAGATCGCGTCTCGAAACATGCAAACTACAGAATACAACTCTTACAAGAATAAGTTCCTCTAAACACGATCCTGTTCACAGTATTTCTGTTTCGTTGCATGGCGAATGATTTAACGACACTGTTGCGGGCATTGATAGTACCCTTATTGCTGGAGTTCAGTTACGAGGTGAGATGATAAATACAATATAGAGGATTTTATGTAGCCTATAAACTTCAGGTGTGGTCGAGTCATTGAATGGGGTTTACGTGGCAGAATGTGTTCTATGTTCGCAGTGTTATTATTTAACAAATTCACTCGAACAATTAAATATGTTTTTCTTCGCACTCGTAGATTCTTCTACATCAATGGTTTCCAAACTGGGGGGCCGCGACCCAATAGGGGGTCTTGTAAAAAGATAAGGGGGTTGCGAGGTGATTAACACACAAGAAAAGTCTTGTTAAAATAGTTTATTTTGAATGGAGAAATATAAACAACATTTAATGCAAAAAAGTGTTTCAATAGTTATAAAGTAAAAAGTAATTAATATGACTATTACACTTGTACTATGTCATACTACTTTTGATGAATAAAACGGTACGAAGGAAAGTGTTTCAATCAATCATGGCTGTTTATCGCTAAAATTTTATCACTTCCCTAGAATTTATTTATTTTTGTCACTTCCCTAGCATTTGTTTCTTCTTTTTTTCAACATTTCATAATGCAGATTCTTTACAGTACTATGAAACATGCTTTGCAATCCAGCATATAATCAATTGAAAATGGCGACTCCGTTCTAACGTTTTGGTGAATCTAATATTAGTGAAATAGAATTTTAGTAAGTCAATTAATACCTATGTTATTGTATTAGAGTACTTTATTTCTTCTAATCGTTATATAGGCTACGTTCTTCTGTTTTTATCACCTCTATAAATTCTTTACGGTACTATAAAACATGCTTTGTGATCATCATTTGTTTACCGCATAGATAGTCAACTGAAAATGGCGGCTCCGTTCAAACGTTTTGGTGCAGCTAACATTAGTGGAATAGAATTTCAGTAAGTCAATATTCTCTTGTATTAGAGTACTTTATTTCTTCCAATCTTTAGCCTATATAGCCTACTTTCTTCTAATCGTTTAATAGTCAAATAAATCCCACTCGAGTTTTGATTTTCTCTAGATAAATTAAAAACTCTAATGAGATTACGCTTGATAAGTGTGCCTATTTTTCAGAAAGTAATTTCTCAAATCTGGAATCTGTATTCGATACATACACAGTTATATCATTTTCAAGTTCAAGGAGATATCTCGCTTTTGTTTTGATGATAGTCATAGACGAGAAATTTATTTTAATAAATATGAGGTTGCAAATGTTATAAAAAATTTAAGAGCTTCTTTCGCAAGCTAGGGGTATCCTTTTGATACAAAACTGGTGTGTGATCTACGGGGGGGGGGGGGGGAAGGTGTAGTTTCAACATACCATCAGTAGGTACATATTTCAGTGAGTTTTTCCATAATTTATTTATTTATTTATTTATTTACTTATTTATTTAGTTATTTATTTAGTTATTTATAATTTATTGTTTATTTACTTATTTATTTCCTTTTTTAATTATTTACTTATTTACTTAACTGTTTATCTATTTATTTATCTATTTATTTTGGATTTCAGTCGGTTGAATTTTCACAGATTCAGCATCCATCTGTGACTGTCGTATTCGAAAAACAGTAAAAAAATATTGTTTGAAATTGTACTTTACTTAGTGTCCACTGATTTTGAATAAAATTATAGTTGTTTGCAATTTTGCAGGGATTTGTATTTTTCGAATAGAACCGGTTCGGCGGTGGGGAGAATCGCAAACAAAAATCTCGCTCAAATGTAAGTCGCACCTTCAGAAAGTTTGGGAACCACTGGTCTACATCTTCGTGTACGTTGTTTGCACTGTTCACACAAATAAAAATTTCTATTTCACTCGCTCCCTCACTCACTCACTCACTCACTCACTCACTCACTCACTCACTCACTCACTCACTCACTCACTCACTCACTCACTCACATGTTGTTTTCTCTCTCTCATGTCTCGACAATCCTTCGTTTATTTTTATTTCTCCCATTTTCCCTTTCTTTCTTTCGTTCAACATTTCCTTGCTTACTCTCCTTCATCCCTTCCGTTTTTCCCTTTCCCTTTGTACATTCTGTTCTGTTCTACTCTATTGGGTTATTTTACGCCGCTATAACAATATCTCAGGTTATTTTGCGTCTGAATGAAATGAAGGTGATAATGCCGCAGAAATGAGTCCAGGGTCCAGCACCGAAAGTTATCCAGCATTTTCTCGTATTTGGTGAGGGAAAACCCTGGTAAAAACCTCAACCAGATAACTTGCCCCTACCGGGATTCGAACTCGGACCACCTGGTTTCGCGGCCAGACGCGCTGACCGTTACTCCACAGGTGTGGACCATTCTGTTCTTTTAATATACTGTTTCTCTCTTCTGCCTTCAGTTTTTATTTTTACTTCGTTCTTTACCTGTTTTAATTAGTGTCCATTCATTCATTCATTCATTCATTCATTCATTCATTCATTCATTCATTCATTCATTCATTCATTCATTCATTCATTCATTCATTCATTCATTCATTCATTCATTCATTCATTCATCTCTATACGCATTAGTAATTTAATTTATTTGCGTCCTCCTTAATAGGTTATTCCCTCTATCACCCCTTCATTTTATCATATATCCTTTTTATATTGTATTTGATTTCATCTCTCTGCTTTTATCTCTCTTATGTATTTTCTTCCTCTTTTCTAGAATTTTCTTATATTAGGTTTCTTTTAGTTCTTTTCTTCCCAGTTTCTACTTCTCTTCTCTGTCATTCAGTTTTCTGTATTCCAGTATATTCCCTTACTTTACTTCACCTCCTGTCTCTCCTTTTGTCTTTCATATTTCCACTTCATCCATTTTCCTTTTCCTTACAATCTTTTCTCCTCCTTTTTGCTGTCCTGTCGTGTCTCCGTCTATTCTGAACCTCTTTTCTTGATGTCTTTCCTCTTCCCATGTCTTTTTTCCTCTCACTTCAGATTATTTATGTTGTGATTCTCAAGTTTTGCTGTATCTGAACTCGGGTTCATAAATTTTTGACGACAATGCAATTAAAGATTTTCTTATTAATAAGACAATTAAAAGGAGATATGAAGAATGCTGGAGAATAGATTCAATAACTCATCAAAAGTACTGGCCCTATCAAAAAGACATAATTGTGTTACTGTACTTGTATCGCATAAACATTTCGATCAAAATAAATCGGTTTAATACCGGTTTAAAAATCAATTCTTAACATTGGGAGCGGCAGTCGTGGCTAATCCGTTACTCAGACTGTGTGCAATAAACCTCATACAATTCCTCGCTTATTTTACAACTCCATATAGGCTGCACTGCCTGTTTATAGGTACCATAACCCCTCAGAATAACAATCTATTTGTATATAATTTCGTTAGAAATGTAACAAATGTGGGCACGTTCATTTTTATGCGTCTGTCTCATTTTATTTGCATTCCCATTGCCTTTGCGGTGTCCTCTTGTCTGGAACCGCAATAATTAGAGAGCGCTAGCACCGCTCCACGCCGTAACAACTTTCGGAAATTTGTTTACGTGCAGAAATAAACCAACGTTAAATTACAGGAGAGGAATATTATTGTCAGGAATTTTTACTGGAAGCCAGAACAATTTTATATCGGCCAAAAGGGGTATACAATCAATCATTCCTCATAGAATCAGTCAAGATATCGAGATAAAATTACTCTTAATGGCCACAACACAACAGCATTAGTGGCAGGAGTTCGAGGACTGTGACAAGGTTAGAGTAGGTTAGATGAGGGGATAGATTATTGACAAGAGACCGAGGACTGTGACGAGAATAGAGTTGGTTAAAAAATGAAGAACTAGTTAAGTGACAGGAGGCTAAAGACTGTGAAAAATTAGAATAGGTTATATGAGGGGATAGATTAGTGAAGGAGGCCGAAAACTGTGACAAAGATTAAATTAGATGAGGGGATAGCTAATGAATTGACAGGAGTCGAGGTCTGTGACAAGATTAGAGTGGGTTAAACGAAGATCTAGTTAAGAAGCAGAAGGCCGAAGAGTGTGAAAAGATTAGAATAGGTTATATGAAGGGATAGATTAGTAACGGAGGCCGAAAACTGTGACAAAGATTAAATTAGATGAGGGGACAGCTAATAAATTGACAGAACTCGAGAACTGTGACAAGATTAGAGTGGGTTAAACGAAGATCTAGTTAAGAAACAGGAGGCCGAAGAGGGTGAAAAGATTAGAATAGGTTATATGAAGGGATAGATTAGTGACGGAGGCCGAAAACTGTGACAAAGATTAAATTAGATGAGGGGACAGCTAATAAATTGACAGGAGTCGAGGACTGTGACAAGATTAGAGTGGGTTAAACGAAGATCTAGTTAAGAAACAGAAGGCCGAAAAGTGTGAAAAGATTAGAATAGGTTATATGAAGGGATAGATTAGTGACGGAGGCCGAAAACTGTGACAAAGATTAAATTAGATGAGGGGATAGCTAATAAATTGACAGGAGTCGAGGACTGTGACAAGATTAGAGTGGGTTAAACGAAGATCTAGTTAAGAAACAGAAGGCCGAAGAGTGTGAAAAGATTAGAATAGGTTATATGAAGGGATAGATTAGTGACGGAGGCCGAAAACTGTGACAAAGATTAAATTAGATTCGGGGATAGCTAATAAATTGACAGGAGTCGAGGACTGTGACAAGATTAGAGTGGGTTAAACGAAGATCTAGTTAAGAAACAGAAGGCCGAAGAGTGTGAAAAGATTAGAATAGGTTATATGAAGGGATAGATTAGTAACGGAGGCCGAAAACTGTGACAAAGATTAAAGGTGGTTAGATTAATGGATAGCTAATAATAATTGACAGGACTCGAGGACTGTGACAAGATTAGAGTGGGTTAAACGAAGATCTAGTTAAGAAACAGAAGGCTGAAGAGTGTGAAAAGATTGGAATAGGTTATATGAAGGGATAGATTAGTGACGGAGGCCGAAAACTGTGACAAAGATTAAAGGTGGTTAGATTAATGGATAGCTAATAATAATTGACAGGAGTCGAGGACTGTGACAAGATTAGAGTGGCCTAAATGAAGATCTAGTTAAGTGTCAGGAGGCCGAAGACTGTGAAAAGATTAGAATAGGTTATATGAGGGAATAGATTAGTGAAGGAGACCGAAAACTACGACAAAGGTTAAAGTTAGATGATGGGTTAGCTAATAATTGACAGGAGTCGAGGACTGTGACAAGATTAGAGTGGATTAAGCGAAGAACTAGTTAAGTGACACGTGGCCGAGGACTGTACTAAGGATAGAGTGGACTAGATGAGGAGATAGCAAAGTAACAGGAAGCCGAGGTATCACTATTGCAAGATTTAAAGTAGGAAAGATGAAGGAATAGCTAACTGAGAGGAGGCCGAAGGTTGTGACAATTTGTTTACAAGAGTGGGTTAGACCAGAGGGTAGCTAATTGACAGAAGGCCAAGGAATGTGACAAGTTTAGAGTGAGTTAAGTGAGGGGCTACTTAAGTGAAAGGAATCCAAGAACTATGACAAGGTTAAAGTGCGTTAGGTTGGAGGATAGCTGACAGGAGGCCATGGAGTGTGACAATGTTATAATCGGTTAGATGAGGGGATAGCTAATTGATAGAAGACCAAGAACTGTGACAAGTTGAGAGTTGGTTAAATGAGGGGCTATTGAAGTGAAAAGTGTCCAAGAACTGTGACAAGATTAAAGTAAGTTAGGTGAGGGGATAGCTGACAAAGTTAGAATGGGTTAGATGAGAGGAGAGCTAATTGACAGAAGGCCAAGAACTGTGACAAGTTGAGAGTTGGTTAAATGAAGGACTAGGTAAGTGAGAGGAGGTAGAGAACTGTGACAAGGTTAGAGGAGGAGATAGCTAAGCTCAAATTTTGGCACATTTGAGTACAAATTCAGTGAATCCTGTCACAAATACATACATAAAATTGGCGTTTATCCTTTTGTCATAAAGAGGAGTGCATGTTCCCTCTATTATGTTGCCCCAACCAAACGCTGACGTGACTGGCCAGTCCAGTCGCGGCAAATTCCGCAACAAAAATCCTCAACAAATTTAGCACCAGATGTTGTCAAGAATTCTCTTGCCATAGGAAAATTACGTAGCAGTCGTTACCTCTAATTTAAACCTTTCTTTTATAGACGCTTCCATTGAATTTCACACCAATTGAAGACCTCCCCGGAAGAAGAATGTAACGTCAAATTCTTGAAACATATGATGTAAGATTATATGTAAAAATTAATTTTACATAATTTATTTATAACAATATATAGTATTACCTCCATTTAAGAAAGAGGATGAACGAAAATTGGATAACTACAGAGGCATGAGTCTATTAAATACCTGCTACAAAATTCTTTCCACAATTCTAAATACGAGATTAAAACTTGAAAGCGAAATTTTCCTTCTGGAATATCAGAACGGGTTTCGGAAAGGTAGATCTTGTATAGATTCAGCATTCTCTGTTAAAATTATGCTTGAGAAACGAAAGGAATTCAACTTAGAAACACGTTTAGCTTTAGTAGATTTCACTAAAGCATTCGGTATGGTAAAGAGAACCAAACTTCTTGAAATTCTACATAACAGGAATATATCATACATTCTATTTCAGAACATCTGTAATCTTTTTGAGAACAATACCATACAATTTAAATTTAACGATACTATTTCAGCATACAAAACCATAAAGCAAGGAGTATGACAAGGATAACATATTGAGACATTGGCATGAAGAATACAAGCTAGGAATTTAAATCTCAAACAATATAAAAAATAACACCATGTTATTTGCTGACGACTAGTTTGTGATTGTTACTTCTGAGGATAATTTACAGAAAGGTTTATTTACACTAAATAATTTAATAAATGAATACGGTATGAAAATTTCTCCAAGTGAAGCTAAAGTTATGGCATTCAGAGGCACATATCCAATAAGTAGCAAAACAATAATCGAAAATAATATTTTGGAACAAATTAATAACTTTTGGTATCTAGGATGAAATATCTATATCTCTTATGGAGGGAAAAATGACATAAATAAGAAAATCACAGAATTTTTGCAAATAATTATAACTCTAAACCCACATCTAGCACAACAATATTCCAGGTTAAAATTGTATAAAACACTAGCCCTCTCGACTCTCCTATATGGAAGAGAAATTTCGGTTCTGAAGAAGAAATACGTCAGTAGATTAAGAGCTGCTGAAATTAGATTTATGGGCCGAACTCCACATGCAGTCATTAAAAGAAAAACTTTTTTATTGTAGGGAAAGATAGCTCCAACATGTATCACGAATTCCACCAACTAGAATACCTAATGCTGTATTACATTACCATTCACAAGGAAGACTTCGACTTGACCGTCCACAGAAACTCTTAGACCCTGTCTAGCTGAGACCGAAACAGGTCAACTTATGGCCTAAATTCGTGTTTGGTGGATGATGATGATTTATAACAATAAATTATTGCGTTCAATGGCTGAATAAACTTGTATTCTTATTTAGTCAAATAGTTATGATAGTAAATATAGGCCTAATGAAATATTTTCCTTTCTGCTGAAACATGAATTACAGTTTTGTTAGTTACATCCTTATTCCGGAGAGGTCTTCAATTAGGTTTATACAAAAATGTCAAGTGCGAATGAGGTCAACAAACGTTTCTCAAAAGTGGCAATAAGTCGGCAACATGTTTTATAAGATATGTCTAAGGTTGTGTTTACAGAATGCAAGTGGTGAAATTTGCTTCCCATGAAATTTATATTTAATGTAATGTATTTTACTGGACATGGAGAATAAAAATTGCTTTTAAATCAAACCCATAATTGGCAATGTATGCCATGAGCTAAATTTCCTTGAATAGATGTTTCGGGAAAATATTTCTTGAGTAAATAATTTTCTATGGATAAATTTTTTTAGATGAATTTTCGCTTGCGTAACTAGATTATGGTTGAAATTACTTTTGGATGAATATTTCCTGTATGAAAGTGCCTGGAATCTAAGGATTTTTTGACAATACTATTATGAAATTTTGTAGTTTTTGAAAGATTGGATATACCAAATCCAAATAAATAGTATAAGATAGTTTAAATTGGAAGAGAAATCATTGATTAATTATTATAACGACTTTGGACAGTATTTTATCAATGTTAATGAAATACATGAACCACTATACTTCCTAAGTACGTCTTCATCTGGGAAAAGGAAAAGAGGTGTGTCCGACATGCTGGAATCTTGCCTAATGTACTTGATTGTTCATTTGTGAGAACCTCTAAGAATGGAATATTCTTCTTTTCTCTATAAATTCGAAGACTTAAGTGAGATCCAACTTCAGAATGTTTACGATCTCAACCTCACATAAGATAATCTCTTATTTATCTACCTTTGAAATTACACGTTAAGCAAAGTTTCGCTATACCGCGACGCGGCACCTTTACTGTTTGCTGGTGTGCTCATAAAAGTAGGAATTTTTATAGGCCACACGTAACAATACGAGGAGTTATTCGTTTCTTGTTGGTGAGACTGCGTTTAATCGTAAAAGACTCGTAGAGCGGAACTTGTTCACTGTACATATAATTCAGAAACGTCACGCTAATAATAACTCAATAATGGATTAAGGGAGATCAGGGGACTTCAGAGAAATTCTATCCCACTGTAACCATGTGTAATAAAAATATCACATGACCGGCAATTGATCTCACCGTGTTCGTCATTTTTAATAGTACGACCAATAAGCTATGTGAAAGCACTAAACCTTTGAAGTTGACCCATTGTGATCCCTAGATATAGGAATTATAAAAATAGTCTTAAGGCAAGTTGATTTGTTTAATCTCCTTTACACAGAGATCCTCAAGCATCATGGACAGTTCTCCCAAAACCTGGAGCAGAATGTGGGAAGATCCTCTTCATTCAAACATCCGCCTACTGTGGGGAGCTCACGAGATCTGCCCTGGTAGGAATGTGGAGTAAAGCCAATCCTACACGCAGACAACATCCAGCGTTACGCCACTCTTGCTCGCAGAATACGACATAATGAAACACTACTACTACATTACAGTAATTAACCAATGTGAAAACATTTTATCAACTTTTAAAATAAAAACTAACAGTTTCAACTTATCTAGGTCTCGCAACCAGGGATTACCGAGGACAGGAATGCAAACGAAACATTTCGATAAGGAGGAGGGGGCGACAGTAAAGGTCACAAGATAACTTGAATTATATTCAAGAGTACAGTCGGAAGAGAAACGACATCGATAGAATCAGTCTTGCATTGTAATAGTTACATTACTGTTTTAGTTTCAGTTCCACTGCATGTG
This sequence comes from Periplaneta americana, assembly GCF_040183065.1. NCBI lineage: Eukaryota > Metazoa > Arthropoda > Insecta > Blattodea > Blattidae > Periplaneta > Periplaneta americana. The sequence continues at coordinate 79,063,464 of NC_091123.1, read as the reverse complement.
AATACGTGTCTTGTTCCAAGTGCGTTTATTTTATTATGTAGTGATGGGGCGTTCCCCTCGCAGAGTATCATTATTTTATTCGTAAACATAATGTTGCGCGTTTAATTCGCTTCGAATTTTTCTCTTGCTATGCTCTTCATTTCCACAGGCGATGTCCTCATCTGTTCATCTTCTTGGAAGAAACAGTACTTCCATCGGCCCGCATCTCTCGCTCCCTCGGCGTACCTACATCCACACGTCAAAACAGACAGTAACGTCACCACTGTTTTTCGGTAATCGTTCTTTGCGCTAGCTATACAACACACCCATACAGGGCTAGTCTCAAACTAGCCGATATTTTCAGTCACGATATAATTATACGTGTGGCGACAGTGATGTCATCTGTTTAGTGTCATAAGGGTCATAACTCATAACAACATATTTTATCTCTGGTCAGTTCTAGGAAGAGCGGTGTTCCATTCATCAATACCTTCCCGCACTACACCTAATTAAAATACACCTCGCAGAGACTTTCTCGTATGCTCCCCACAGTACACATGGCATCAATAGTACCCCCACCCCATATTTAGATAATGAGTCCGCAATATTTTAGCACCTCCCACCAACTAAATTTGGCAAATTTTAGATATTTAGCAGCCAAACTATGTAAAAGTGGCATATTCGGCTATCTAAAGCAGGTATCTACGAAGAAGGAAAATATCGAAAATTTCTTTTCAGTTGGACCTTTTCCTTTTCTCAAACTTTCGTCAACCCCTACGAATTTTCCGCCCTGGGCCAGGGCCATTGTGGCCCATGCGTAAATATAGACCTGTCAATAGTGATACTTATGATCTGTACGTATAATTTCAAACAAGAGTGGCCTGTCGGATTCTTTTCATAGAAGAATATGGACGTTACTATATCTACTACTTTCAGACCATCTCTCTTCTCCTGAAAGTACAGACTACTATATTATAAGACCAAACCTCTTATCGTTTTAATAGCTGCCTCGTAATTGACAGCTACATTTAGATTGTTCATCAGGCTAGTTAAACTTAGATCATCAATAGAGATGGCAGATTTTTGCAATCACAATAAATGCGAAATGTGCCCAATTGCTGACAAAATAAGTAATTTTTGCTTAAACGCATGTCAAGTATATTACTATACTTTAGAGTAAAGCGGAATAATTCGAATAATTTCCGATATTTTATATTTTTCTTGGAATATACATACATTATCGCTAATATTAATGTGAACTGTCGTACTTACGTGTTTAAATAAGCAATAGAAATTTTTTGAAATCAAAATAACTGTAAATGAAGTCACAATTGAGCTATCCGATTTACCTGCAAAGTTGTACAGGATTTTAAAAATGTGGGGTAAATTGTATGTATTGTGGGGCAATATGAATATTAAGAAACAAAATTAGAAAATGTTATTTTCAAAATCATTTTTATTCCAATACTGGTTAATTACCTCCAAATAATTAATCAGGCCTAATCATACACAATAATGAACAGCAAACATAAAAGAAAAAATTGTCCCTTTTGTCACTGTTCTGAAATCTTCTACACACACCGACAGAAAACGAACTGTTTTCTTCCTTCTGATCCAACAGAACACCTGTGGTACCAAGTTTTGTAACTCTGATAACGAATCCAATTCCACTTTTTGGAAGAAATATCAGAATAATATCTTCTGTTGCAGAATCCACATTTCCAGTCACCTTCATTGCTCTCCTGGATTCTTCCGCCACAAGCTTCCTTATTCGCATCCTCTTGAGAATGCTCCGTTCTGGGTCGTTATTTCTTTTATGTCTAAATCTTTTATCCTTTCATTCTGTCTTGAAAATAAAGACTGAGTAATAAATAACTAATTATAAATTTCTAATAGTGTTGTAAATATGTTATTCAAATTGCCCCGTGAAAAACTATTCAAATTTCCCCGTTCGTAGGAAGAGTGATCGTAGTAAGATCATATATTAGAATGTGTCACAACTCAGGCTACTACATAAAAGCTTAAGTAAATAAAATAAAATATGATAACCTATCAATGGATAGGGATTTCGCTACACACCTTCTAAAAGAAAAAAAAATATAGATAGATTTCCAATTCAGCTTGAAGCATCTTATTTATAGAGAGAGGGTCACTAAGAACACCTTTTCACTACCTATTACTTTTCAACATGGCGACGAGTGTTTTGTCTTAATGCTGCCAAAACCTTAGCATTATTCATATTTTCTCATTATTACTCTATTTATCTGGGATAAAATGCGAAATTAAGTAAAATGCGAAATATAGGAATATGTATTTCTACGAAATAAGAGCGAAATTTGTTGTTACGTCTTTCTGGTGTGGTGCCCTCGATATGTTTTGTGCTATGAAAAACCCACGAAGTTTTAAAAATAGGAAAAATTAAGTAGGGTACAAAAATTTATGGCTGAAACCCATTTAAAACAGTAATTTACATATCGATGACTGAGAACCAGACTTTTCTAAGTCCAACTTTTTATAATAAAGAAATCTGTGTTTCATTGTGTTCCAGTTCTTGTCTGCATACATGAATCGAACAAAATTATAAATATTCCTCTCCATAAGGTTGCTATGAAGCTATTCCAAATTGTTTCACGAAGCTTTGAATGTCAGGAGCTTAAATTAGCTCTCCTGAAAAAAAAAATAGTAAAATGGACTTAGAACAGTCTGGTTTTGGAACATCGAATATATATAAGTAGACATGGAAACACTGAAAATTCTTTTACTGGATTAGAAAGAATGAGCAAAGATAGACTAGGAAAAATTTATTTTGTTTTGGCTTCTCGAATTCTTTAATCCTATGAATTCAATGAATCCGAGGAGGAGTAATTTTGGAGATTTCACTTGCCCTTGAGAATTTCGGAATATTGGTGAAATGGATGGCTTAGATTTTTCAAATTTTTACTGGAAAACATCTGTATTGTCTCCTTACAATGCCTGGAAAGCCCAGTTCAGTGGTAGATACGGAAATATTAGCGGAGACAAAAAATCGTACACGATATAAAACATAAGAAGATTTTATTAAAAATGAAAATTTTAGCGAAACATTATGAAACATGAATACTTTTTGGCGTTAATTACATTCTACATTGCGAATCGTGAAAATCCTTGTTCCTGTAATAGGTAGCAGGAATTGTTTAGAATATGAAATTTCGAATTTTGCCTCTCTCTAGTTGTTATAAATCATATCCAAATAATACACTCAGGGACAAAAAAAACCGGACACTTCTATATTTGCTTGTATTTTGTTGCCAATTATTTCAAAATGAAACAAAACCCATTTAAACAAAATAATGTTTCATTTAGCACCTTATACGACAACATTTGAAAAAAAAATCTCTGATGAGAAAATTTACAAAAAATTACAAAGGGCGTATAACTATGGCCCATACGGCACATTTTCGGAAATGCAATACTGTGAAAATCGTTCTCTCCTCCTTCTCCAAACTCTTTCACGTCCATCAGGTGAGCACAGATTGAAACAGGACTCATCGGTGAACAGAACACAGCTCCACTGTCCATTTCTCCAATCCCTGTGATCATTTGCAAAACGCAGTCGTTCAACTCGATGCATCCTGAGAAGTCTGGGACCAGTTGCAGATCTACTTGATATCAGTCCACTTGCTTTCAACCTCCTTCTAACTGTTTTGGCCGAAATTGGGCGTCCACGCGTGTTAACAAATTGCTGGGCTATACTAGTAGCTGGCAGGTTGCGCTCCCTAAGAACTCTCAACACTATATACCTGTCTTCATTTGGATTTGTAGCTCTTGGACGACCCGAACCTGGTCTTCTGGTATATTCTAGGGTCTCTCTATACCGTTTTATGGCATCATGGGTTGTGCTTCTAGTCATATTCATAACATTTGCAATGTAACGTACACTGCGTCCATCATCGTAAAGGGCTACAGCTCGAGCCACATCTTCAGGTCGCATCTTGTTTTAAGACAAATGTTACAACCCCACTTAAACTCAGAAAATGTAAAAATTAAGAAATAACGAATGATAACGATAATGAAGCACTAAATGGTTGAGACAAAATTGTTATAGCTGAGACTCCGAAAACAAAATTGGAATATTTGGTTGTAATGGCTTATTTATAAAACAAAAAAACAATCAACAATGTATACACGTCTCCATAACAACAGATGGCTACCATAATATTGTATGAGAAGATAATGTTTTGCAAAATACCAGCAAATATTAAAGTGTCCGGTTTTTTTTTTTTGTCCCTGAGTGTATTATGAGGTCTGAGATTACATTATAGACATTCACATGAAATTTTTGTGTTTTGTTCCCGCGTATGTTATTTATAATTTCGCTGATCATATGAAATTGGTGATATTGATCGCAGCTGACATCACTGTCAAGATTGCTGAAGTAGTTCACCTGATTTCTCATGTTTTGTATTAAAATTTGGTCATCAGCGAACGTTAACGTATGTATAGTACATTACATGCAAAAGTGGACACGTTTGGAGGCACGGGGAGACTCTAGCACAGGACTAGTGGAGCGCTGAATGAAGGCCGGTAGAGCAGCACACGAACCGACAGAGAGCGATGATCATAAAAATGTTATGTTCCTTTGCTTGATAAGTCAAAAAGGTCATCATATTTTATTTTTCCTCCTCTTCTCCCGCCTGTGAAATAAAAATAAACCGAGACACCTCTCCTGTTGTAAAGCGCGATTCCTGGCCATTGCGCCCCGCGGTTTAGAGTCTTGTAAGAGTCTCGGTCAAACAAAGGGAGATTGAGATCGCACTGCGGTAGTGTTAGGAGCACTACTTACGGCCCAGTGGCGTACTGGTCACAGTCTGTTCTGCTGTTATAGTCCGTGCTTTTGTTTCACGTCTGCTTCTCACACGAGAACCTAGATTCGGTATTGGGGACCATTTTATCAGAGCAATTCCATATTTCCTGCTGTAATTAACACTTTGCATCCTGCGGTTGTACATAATATACAACCGTATTTTATAGATAAAAATGATCTGTAATTTATCAATTTTGTTTTTCTTTTTTTTAATCTTATGTAACAGGCTCAACCCGTAGATTAACGGCTAGTGCGTCTGGCCGCGAAACCAGGCGGCCCGGGTTCGATTCCCGGTGGGGGAAAGTTACCTGGTTGAGGTTTTTCCGGGGTTTTCCCACAACCCAATATGAGCAAATGCTGGGTAACTTTCGGTGCTGGACCCCGGACTCATTTCACCGGCATTATCACCTTCATCTCATTCAGACGCTAAATAACCTAAGATGTTGATAAAGCGTCGTGAAATAACCTACTAAAGTAACAGGCTTAATTTAAGCAATTTAAAACAATTTAAAAAATGCAATGTTTTCTTTTTATTAAAAAGGAGCAAATCATTTGAACTGCAGTCAACTGAAACCCCGTCAGTTTCCATGCGTACCATTACATCGATTGTTTTACATAGGCCCTCCCCATCCTTTACCACAGGCTCAATTGACTGCAGTGGCACGAAATGCTGGCGGGACATATCTTGTCTGCCTTAAACCGCTCGGCTAACGAACCCAACACGATTATGCAGGTATACAAATTCCTAGTTAAAACTTTGAAATTTGCATGCAACAGTAGTATATGTTTTCCGGATTCAAAGCGTTAAATCATTCACTCATTCATTTATTCAGTGTTCTGCCCAAGGGCAGGTCTTTTACTGCAAAACCCAGCTTTCTCCAATCTTTCCTATTTTCTGTCTTCCTCTTTGTTTCCTTATATGATCCATACATCTTAATGTCCTCTATCATCTGATATCTCCTTCTGCTCCGAACTCTTCTCCCGTTCACCATTCCTTCCAGTGCATTCTTCAGTAGGCAGTTTCTTCTCAGCCAGTCATCCAGCCAATTCCTTTTCCTCTTCCTGATCAGTTCACTATCATTATAAATAAATAAATAAATAGATAAATAGATGACTAGATAAATAGATGACTAGATGCATTGATGGATGGATGGATGGATGGATGGATGGATGGATGGATGGATGGATATTTCAGCAATAACTTTCAATATAGAAATTACATTAAGTACCAAAAAATACACTATGAATAAATTGTAATAATTGGAGTTCTGATTTGGGTGCATTTATAATGTTTGAAATATGAAAACAAATATTCTGTATAAAATCTAAAAATATGCACTATACTACACAATAAACCTTTCGAAAAATAACAGCCCCTTAATAATTTTAGTTTTAAATGAAGTAAAAAGTGTAAAAATAAATATTTCAAAGTAAAAAAAAAAGGCAGTTTTTTAAACCTTCATGCCTGCACTATTTGTTGAAACTTTGAAAGAAATCCATGCATCGCAATAAAACACAGTTAAGAACTAACTTGGGTTTCACTACAGTACATAAGCAAGTTATAAAATGTCTATTTTTTACCCATATTAAAGCTGAGAATTGCAGGAAATGAGGAATGCTATCTTCATGTGTACCGTGGTGAGGCTCCTACGCCTATCAGAAACAGATTTTTGTACCCTGAGAATAATCTCTCCATGAGAGGTAGAAGAAGATTCAGATGAGAGACGATATCGACATTAAGATATATATAATATGAGGAAGGCAGAAAATTGGAGAATGCGGGGTTTGCAGTGAAATATCTGACATTTGACAGAAAACTATGTATGTTTTACAAGTCAAAGGTGGAGGGAATAAACTCCATATTTCTTCTTATGTAAACTGCTCTTCTAATTTTGCTGCTTCATCACGTAACAATTTTGCTATTTTATAGACATAATAGTATCCAGAATTTTTTGCAAGCACTGATTGAAATTTTCAGAAACTATTTTTGCAATTCCGTGTGTTTCAGCGGTCAAAACGTCATTCATATATTTTGAACTAAGGAGAACCTAGGCTTCCATTTTTGTTATTGTTTCAGATAGACTGACTCACATGATACTAAAACAAATTAGTTAAGCACAATGCCGCGTATCCACAGAACGTGAATCATTAATTATTCATTGAGCTTCGGAGAATTGCTGAATATGCAATTTTTTAAATAAAAAAAGAAAATATACATCAGAATATATCCTTCATATGCAAATTTTACACCGAAACAGGAAAATATGCATACAATGCACGCCTAAATATATCTTAAAATGAACAATCATATTATGCACTAATAAATATATATTAATATTGTCATGATAAGAAAACCATATTTCCATATGCTTGTTTAGTTTTCATGCAATGTGCATTTTGCATATAGGCCTACATCCGGGCTTTAATTATAATCGTCGTTACCTTTGCTATCTTCGCTTTCAATCGCCATATATAATACCTTTGAATAGGTTCGTTAGCACTCGACATCCGATTTTCTCGACTTCTTGAAGGAATGTTGTGAACCTTCTGTTTCAATGAGTCCTTTGAAATATTTAAGATTCCAAATAATGAAATAAAAGAAATCATTAGGCAAAAAACAAGAAAAGGGATACAATCAAAGTTTTATAATAGGTATTCCCTCATTGATATATGGAAGCAAGTGTTGAGTGAATACAAAAATTGATTAAATGATGGTACAGTATGCCGCGATGAAATTTTTAAGAGCTGGAAGAGGATGCACTATCATAGGCCACATCAAATTGAAATTAGGAGTAAAACGCCCCAACTAAGAAATAAATAATACAGAATGAAATAGTTTAAGCACTTTCAGAGAATGTAAAATAATGGATATCCAAAACTAAATGTGCCAATAGAGACCAAAAGGAAGAGAGACCTGGGCACAACTAGAAAACATTGGAATATTGAGTCCAAAGAGACCATAGGAAGTATAGCGTGAAGATGATGATGACGATGACGAAACGATGATGATAAAATATCACTACTTCTTTGACATTTACTTATAGAAGTTCTAATTTATTTTTTGTTTTTTGTAAATATTCTCCTTATTAGTCGTCGTCTTAGTCTTAATCATCATCATCATCATCATTATCAACAACTATAACAACAACAAAATTATTAGGGTTGATCTTCTGAGATGCCAGTTTCCGATTGAGGCTTGCTATATGTCGCGTTGTTATAACACAAACTAGTGTTAAATTTATAAGTCCATATTTTTATCTTCAATCTCATCTTCGTCTGGATCTGCAAGATAATTTAAAAGTACTTTCTGATATCTTATCCCATTTAGTGAAGCAAATCTACTTCGATTCTGGAATTATTTTCTTCAGTTCTCAGGTCTTTTCTTATGCCTCTGTTTCTTCTGTGTTCTGATGGAATATATGCTTTTTTATGAACACGTTGAGCCGTGCCCACGACCACGGCCGTTCACCTAGTACGTCACTTCATCCGTCAGAGCGCTCTCAGACGTCACAGTATAGATAGCGCTATTAATCCCTTCATTTGTTATTTCCAAATAACCCTATTGGTCGGTTCATTACGTCTCACGAGGATAGAGGGGGAGAGAGTTTACCTGTTTAATGGAGATACACGGAGCGTCACTCGGGTTTCGGTACGCGGCAGATACACTTAACAAGACTTAGGCTCTCGTAGGCGGGAGATATACGGAAACAGTTGGCTCAGATTCAAGCTCTCGTCCGCGGCAGAAACATTAACAAGACTTAGGATTTTGGTACGCGGCAGATATAGACAACGTGACTCGGGCTTTGTACGTGTTGGAGATAGATCAGTGGAGTAGTTAAATTGCGTCGTGAGTGTTTGGGATTTTAGTGGATCGTAGTTTGAAACATCGCTTGCTAGTGATACGTCTTGGGGGCAAGTTTTAGTATTCGCATCGAGTAACATATTTGTGATATATATATATATATATATATATATATATATATGTGTGTTTGAGGTAAATTGCTTTGGGTATTATGTAATGAGATTTGATTTGAAACGTGAGTTCATGTTCCGAGACGGTTAGAGTGATAGAGCAGCGGTTACGGTCTCACATATTGTTTTAGTGTAATCCCTACTCCATTTGATTATTGGCTTTCCTTCGCCGCTATTTTGTTATTATATGCGTCGAGTTTGTTGCTATTTAAATGATCGTTGAGATTGGAATTATCGTCCGTTACTTATTACGTGCATCTGTCTCCATCCCTCTCTCTCTCTCCGTTGGGTATTCATTTTGTAAAGTGCAGAGATTTGTGTTAGTGCTATTTGCACAGTTTATGTGAGCAATATGTGCAATGGGTAATGTATAGTGATCAGTCATGTAATGCCTTATGCTGGGTAGAGTTTGTCTCTTATTGAGTGTACATGTATTTATAGTTTGGTTAGTCAGACTGAGTGGTATCTATGGTCGAATGGATCATGTATTAAGTTAAAGTGCTGGCTGGGTGTTGTGTTCAGATTCATACTCAGATAGTTTATATATATATATATATATATATATATATATATATATATATATAGAGAGAGAGAGAGAGAGAGAGAGTGGTTCATGAACATATGCTTAATAGGTTAGTCTCTGATTGTCGAGAGACGGCCATGTTAGATTGTTTCATCACTTATAAGTGTGTTGGCCTCAGCCTTGTGATGCTTACATGATTTACATATCCTGGGGATATCATTTCAGATTAGTTTGTCTTATTTTCACTCACCCATTTCATATTTATTGTTATTTCATTTTCCATTTATGTACATTGTTACTTATTATTGTTAATTATATTTGTTTTACAAATTCACACTATTCATTTCTAAAAGTCTTCCACTGCGCACATCCAATCCTTCCAATGTGCCGTCCACCTGGTGAAAGCAGCCAATATAAGAAAGATAAAGAGGAGGAGTGGATGATCGTACCGCCGCCTCCACAACGTGTAAAATAATATTCATACTTATTTTAATTAGGGAAGTAAATTAGAATTTGAAACATCCTCTGAATGAGTGTGAAACTTTTTTTTTTCTTTGCGAGTTTGAAACTCCAGCCAAAGTGTCCCATAAATTTACTGCCATACGGCATTCAATGTGACATCTGTCATGTGGTTCAATACTGCCAACGGAATTTTCCTCTATATTTTCCGCTAGATAGCAAATACAATACCAAAATATATGAATAAATGATTAAATTACCTTATGTAGCTGTTTATAAATACTGAACGGCTATCTAAAAATAGTGTACGACTTATATGATAAAAATTATTTTATTTTGTTCGCAGGTTTTCTACACTCGAACTTCGGCTTCGTTTCTCAAACATCGCTACTCCCAAGGTAAAACGCGACTCTGAATACTTTATCGTAAATAACTATTGTGTGTAATCGAGAAAAAGAAAGTATCTCGTCTCGTTTAAGCATAAAATAAGTTATGTATATAAAAAAAATAAATTGTGGTTTATTTCACGACGCTCGCAACCAGCGTCGGAGGTATGTCGGAATTTTGTTCCGCAGGAGTTCTTTTACATGCTAGTATATCTACTAACATAAGTATGTCGCATATAAGTACACTTAAATGCCATCGACCTGGGACGGGAACGAACCCGCAACATCGGGCATAAAAAACCAGCGGTATATCAACTGCGCCAACCAGGCCGACTACCGTAATAATAAGTTTAAGTTGTTCAGTCAACTTTCCGAAGACAGGTCTGAACCTCACAAGACACCACTTGTGAGGCAACTAGGCCAGGAGATAATGGGGTAGGGCGGCCAGTTCCTTAAAGTATTGTTATTAAATTAGGCTTAACTATAAGGCTTAACTATGTTTATCTTCAACATTTTATTTGTCAGCTTATTCCACGACAAAAAACTTCTGCCGATTCTTGAAGATCGCCTTTCTGTGTTTTGATATAGAATTACCTCTTTTTTCTTACTAGGTGTGCGGAGTAAATTGGGAATTAACCGTAATAAAATTGCAATCCCCTCTATTGCCTTGTATTGCCACTGTTCTCCTAGTATTCTACATGTTCTCCTTGTGTTCCTTTGTTAGCCTTGTGTTCCCCTGTTCTTATATTTCCCATGTTCTCCTTGTCTTTACCTTGTTCTTCTTGACTTCCCTTCTCCTTATTTATCTAGATCTCATGTATTTGCATTGTTCTCCCTGTATTCATCTTGTTCTCTTTGTATTCCATTGTTCTCCTTCTATTCCTCTTGTTTTTCTTGCCTTTCCCTTATCCTTGTATTCTCCTTGTTTCATTTCTCGTGCCACCCATACATAAAGATGTACAGTATAGTAAAGTATGCAACTGTCGATTTTTTTATTTTAAACGAAGACGAATTTTTTCAGCAGAAGCGGACAGATGGCATCTGTAAAACTATATTTTGGTATCATATGATAAAAGTGTGAATTAACTAGAAAAAAATTCAAATAGTAGGCTAAATTTGTTGTAACATAATAGTCCCTTCTTTTATTTGCATCAAGAGGAGTTAAAAATATTTATGGCCTATATGTTATGCTCATATTACACCCCACTGAAATATCGTCACACTGGTTTTGAAGAAAATTGATTGTGTTTAGGTCCTTACTACAGAGCGTTCGAGCCAAAATGTCCACTCTCTACCGGTGGCCGCACGGCCTCCGATTGCTATATGGGTCGCCCGACTTCCGCCAAACGGTGACCGTAATTCGCGACAAAATAAACCTCATAATACTCAAATAAAAGATCACCTTATTTTAATAAGTGCTGGAAATGGTGACCTTCGGTATTCAAGCATGCTTGACATCGCTTCAGTACATTCCTGGAAACTTTCTGTAGTTCATTTCATTTATGTGATGTACTATATGGATTTTGTACGGCGTTAACTTCAACAATTTAGTGCTGTATTGAACTGAAGTTTTTTTACACTCCTACTTCCTGGGCTAATCTGCACAAAGATTTCTGAGAACTTCGTTCTAATCGAAAACCAATGTTTCTTCATTTAAGACCCGTTTGTTCACTGGACGCTTCTTATTTTGAACCCAGTCTGTCTCAATAAATTTATTTACGAGTCTTTATATTGTTTTCTTATTTGGCACAGGACCATCGGGGAAACGACGTTTGAATATACGGCAACACGTTCTCCAAGTAGGCCTATATTTCACAAAAGTCTCGCATATAAAAATTCGTTGTTATATACTTACATCACAACACAAACGCGCACAATAGAGACGCATTAACTATTGACTTGAGAGCCGTGGGAATCTGCCGTCTCATAACGCCGGGACTCGCATCATTCCCGCCCGCCAACCAGTTTTCATGATAGTGGGGGACATCTTGGCTCGAACGCACTGTAGATGCAATGTGATTGAGTCTTCTACCCTGATAATGACAAACTTCAATGTATTAGACTGTCGTACAACAGTGTAGCCGTAAGTAGCGAATTAACCGTGAAACTCCGAAATTTTCATACAATGTTACGAGTAAGAGTTTTCTCAGTGTATTAGACAATAGACACGTTTCATTGTGAGCAAGCATTTCGACACCCATAGTCCACTTATGCTCTCATGTGATTGCTGTATGTGTCTGTAATGTACGTGTTCAGTTTTGATGCGTTTTAACATGCTTATTACAGCCAGACATGTTCTTTCAGAACACAAACGAGATCATATTCAGACCTTTGAGTGTGATACAACCAGCTTTCTTTGTGAGCGGTTGGAGGGGCCAAGTGTAAAGGTTTTGAAAATGTCCCACAATTATAGTCTTTAACCTTAATACGGCCGTTTCTCTCTTGTTTTTGCATTGCAATGTAATTAACGGAAAACCGCAACAAAGCGAATCTATAAATGCGTACAAGTTGCATGTTGCGCCATGTGTTAAGTTCGTCCCCCTTTTCTTGTGCGTGTACAATCACGATCGACACTATCATGTTTGCATTTGTGTTCAAGGCTTAATTTATTATATTTTTATGTATTTATTCATATACTGTACTTGTCCTTTCCATTCATTTATTCACTCGTCCGTATTTCCATTCATTCTTTCAAACATTTTTCCTTTCATTTATTTATTCATTCACATTTTCATTCATTCATCTGTCCGTTTTTCCACTCATTTATTCGACCGTGTTTATTTCCAATCACTTATCCATCCGTCCGCCTTTCCATTAAACATTCATTCGTCCGTCTATCTGTCTTTCCATGAATTAATTAAACATTCATTCATTCGTCCGTCTGTCTGTCTTTCCATTAATTAATTAAACATTCATTCATTGTAGCTGTAACTTTAATTTTAGTTCCTATTGCATTTTATTTTCTATATTCCTCTTATATTACTATATAATTTCACTGTAGCTGTAATTTTAATTTTAGTTGCTATTTTATTCTATTTTCTGTATTCCTCTTGTATTAATAATATATCTGAACTGCAACCGAACACGAGCATTGCTCATTCGGTCCTCAAATTTTGTTAATATCATTTTATCCTCTTTTTATATTGATTGTATTATTTTATTTCTATTTCTATTGTTGTAATTATATTCTGTAGTCTGATGTATTATTCTGTATTATATGTTCTGTTTTGTTTTATTAGTCTGTCTGTCTTTCCATTAATTAATTAAACATTCATTCATTCGTCCGTCTATCTGTCTTTCCATTAATTAATTAAACATTCATGTAAACGTTCGTCTATTTATCTTTCCAATAATTAATTAAACATTCATTCATTCATTCATTCATTCTCCGTCTATCTGTATTTTCATTGATTAATTAAACATTCATTCGCTCGTCTATCTTTCTTTCCATAATTAATTAAACTTTCATTCATTCGTCCGTCCGTCTGTCTGTCTTCCTATTAACTAAATAAACATTAATTCATTCGTCCGTCTATCCTTCTTTCCATAATTGGTTAAACATTCATTCGTCCGTCTGTCTGTCTTTCCATTAACTAATTAAAACATTCATTCATTCGTCCGTCTATCTTTTTTCCATAATTAATTAAACATTCATTCATTCGTCCGTCTATCTGTCTTTCCATTAGGCCTTATTAATTAAACATTAATTCATTCGTCCGTCTATCTTTTTTCCATAATTAATTAAACATTCATTCATTCATTCTTCCGTCTATCTTTCTTTCCATAATTAATTAAACATTCATTCATTCGTCCGTCTATATGTCTTTCCATTAGGCCTTATTAATTAAACATTCATTCATTCATTCGTTGGTCTATCTTTCTTTCCATAATTAATTAAACATTCATTCATTCGTCCGTATGTCTGTCTTTCAGTTAATTAATTCATCATCCATCCATCCATCCATCCATCTCGCTTGGCCTTATTTTCTCCTTGAAACATCTCGGATCTCACAAGGCGGGCGTTAAAAAAAGTATTCAACACTTACATGATTTTGCCGAAAATTATCTTCTTTCGTCGCCCGATCTATTTTCAAGCAATATCGATGATCATATATGAAACTTGTAAGTTGAAAGATGCATGACGATATTGATAGCAACACCGTTCATTCATGAGATAATGCGAGAATGGTTTAGATTTAGTGTAATGGTGTAAACGAACAGAAGTACCCGGAGAATCTTTCGTAAAAAGCGTCTTTGCGGTACATAAACTCCAGTTGGGCTCCTCAGGATTTGCTCCTGCATGGCTTAGAATGTCGAATTCCTAACATTTAGGCCAGCGTTCTTCAACATGTGGCACACTAAAGATGAAATATGTCCACAGCTGTGTAGTAATGCTTAGCACGTCTGGCTATGAAACGAGCGGGTCCGGGTTCAAATCCTGGTTGGAATAGATTTACCTGGAAGGGGTTTTTTCCGGGGTTTCCCCTCAACCAATTCAAGCAAAATTGCTGGGTAATTTTCGGCGTTGGATCTCGGACTCATTTCGCCATCATTAATTCATATATTATCATCATCCATATAATAGCCCGGGTTAAGTTCACAGTGCAGAGTGCTGTACTTGTACAAGAGCGCGGCCATTCGGGTACCCAATCATTCACAAGAATAGAAGTGGTAAGCACAATAATCCTCAGGCTGCAGTGTAAGCCCTCGGATACCTCCTCCGTAGAAGAGAGAAAAAAAAAAGTTGTAATTTAAAATCCCTCGGCACACTCATATAATCTAAATCAGTAGTTCCCAACCAAGGGGGAATTTTTAGGGTTTTAGAGGGAATTTGTTTGCTAAATGTTGATTTGTGCCGCGTTCGCCGAATGTTGACTCATTTGTTTACTACTATTTTCACTTTTATTTTTCCAATTTACAACCTTTTCTATTTTCATTCGCGGCACACCGGTTGAAAATGGCTAATTTAAGCCAACCCGAAAAAGAAAACAAATTTGTTCGTAACGATAATTTAACATACCGTAACAAATTTTATTTTAACCAAAAATTGAAATGGACGAAATGTATCTAAACTGATAATTGTCATACCTCATGGCATTTAGTCATACATAATTTATATCAGTTTCATAATGGCGGAATTATTACAATGAGATAATGAGATTTAAACACTTCTTGTACAATTTCTTCGTAATGTATGTTATAAATTAAGATTCAATGTTTTAATGTATACCGCGTTGCTACGAACTAAATTTTATAGCACTGAATGGAAGACAGCTGTATACCGATGCTGTAACTTTCACGGTATCAGCCTGTGTTAAATGTCCATACTATGCAATAAAAAACCTCTCCACGCTCGATCCAGGGGAAATTTGCACACAATTTACTCGTTAATCGCGTTCGATCTATAATAGTAAACGGCCAACGGAATTTACCAGAAAGAAATCTGTTTCCTGACGAACGCTTTGTATAACCCCTGACCATATATATATATATATATATATATATATATATATATATATATATATAGCAATATGAGATGAGAACAACCACCAAAGCCTTCGCCGTCGAAAAGGCATTTTTTGATAACGACCACTAGATGGAAGTACAGTTGCTCCATGCAATTCCATAAGATTATAACGTGATTTCTTTTGCAGTCGCTAGATGGCAGTATAAAAGTGGTTGCGTTGAAAGTCCATTAAACTGATCAATGCGTTATATGTGATCAGGGGTATAACATATTTTATGCAAATATGCCGTAATGTATACGAACGTATTTTACTTTATACGAATACTTGATATGAGTTGTAAATTATTTCATTTAATTTCTATTTTATGTAAATTAGTTCATTTACTTCGATCTTAGAAATTTGGACACGTGTCTTAAAAATATAATCACGTTCAGCGGACTGTATTATAGTAACAATATGACCCACTGCTCATGAACGTCCGTGTTAGTCGATTCCTTGCTAGATTTAATTTTTTCATACGTCATATGTCACGCGCGTTAAATGGATTTTTAAGTTTCCTGTTACAGTTCTATTACATTAATTTGTTTCTTAATTTTGCAATATTTATTTGAAAAACAATATAAGGGGTTTTCATTTCAAAACTTCCCAGTCTAAATAATTATTTAAATTGAATTAATTTTAAACAAAATACACGTCAGTTTAGATATTGAAGGGGAAGTCTGAAACCAGGCTTAATTGCATCTTAGATTTCACCCCCAACCCCCCAGCCACCCCCCACTTTGAAATTTCAAAGGGCACCCCTATATTTATATACTTAAATATGAAAGAGAATTCATTTGTTTATACACCTCATTCATTTGTTTTCACATCTTTTATTTTCTATCGTCGTCTAGCAACCTGTATTTTTGTTATTATCAGTTGGTTCTAGGATGAAAATGCAGCTTATTTTGTGTAATTTCCTAAATTTGATCAATAAGGATGACTCGTGTTCTCTCTTTAAGGGTATAAACCATTTTAAAATAATTTAATACACAAACACAACTATTACATAAAACGCTCAATAAGTTTTTCTAGCTTTATTCTCTTCTGGTCTAATCTACAATAACAACAATCCAGGTTGCCAGGCGACGATAGAAAACAAAAGATGCGAAAACGAATGAATTAGGTGTATAAACAATTCAATACTCTTTCATATTTAAGTATAAAAATAAAATGGTGCTATTTGAAATTTCAAAGTGGAAGTGGCTTCGGGATGGGGGGGGGGGGTGAAATCTAAAATGCAATTAAGCCTGGTTTCAGACTTTCCCTTTAATATCTAAATTGACGTGTTTTTTGTTTAAATTGAATTCAGTTAAATTAACTAGTTGTTTATACGGGGAAATTTTTTAAATGAAAGCCCTGTATAGTGCTTTCCA
Source organism: Periplaneta americana (assembly GCF_040183065.1). Classification (NCBI taxonomy): domain Eukaryota; kingdom Metazoa; phylum Arthropoda; class Insecta; order Blattodea; family Blattidae; genus Periplaneta; species Periplaneta americana. Next base: position 79,046,419 of record NC_091123.1, on the reverse strand, counting down.
TTATGTCTGGCAGATGAAGTAAATATTGCAGTCAGAAGAAGGGATAAGGATACTTGCTAATCAACCAATGGCCGAGATCACATTCCAGCCTTATTTTGGAAGTTTGGCGATCTGAAATCTTCTACCTTCGCCCAACTTCAAGATTGGTCTGGAATATGACCTCTGCCATTGGTTCATTGGCAAGTATCCTTTTCCCTTCCTCTGCCACCAATGTTTACGTCGTCTGTCTAAAATTATGGAACACAGTATAGTACACACAATTCTTTTTAAATTAGCACCGCATAACCAATATTTTAAGTCAACACGATAGAATACAACAATTTAACATAGGCCTAATTCAGAAGGTGTAAATAATAAAACGCCTGGCTTACACAGTGGAAACCATTTATAGTAGTGCTGTTGATCGATAAAAATATTTAATCGATTAACTATTTCAATTTAATCGATTAATCGATAGATTAATCGAGTTTTTATCCAGTTGAAAAAATATTTTAATATACTGTAATACACAATTATTGTTAAATTTAACTTGTGTTCGGCCATAAGCATAAGTATTAAATTAATGTTGTGTATCTGTATATATTGTATCATTATATTACAAAACAACTATTTTAATTAGTTACTAACATATTTATTATGAGGCTTATAATTTATTGTGTCAATTTCTCCGGGAATTTTTGAGACAAACATAAATAACAAAAAGTATGAAGATTTACTTAGTTAATACTGCTTCATCCATCATTTTAAACATGTGAGTGCATTTACATGCTCAGAATTAAGTGTCGCTCTACGTTTAGTAATAATGTTTCCTGCATCACTAAACACGAAAAAACTTTTTTTCTCTCAAGCACTTCTCCACTATCGTTCAATTAAATCCAAACATTTAACTGAGTTTACCTCCCAAATTCTCATATGACATAATGGGGTTAACATTTTTCACAAACCACAGAAAACTGTTTTTTTTTTTCTTTATCAAACTAAACACACAACCTTCATATACAAACTCAGTTCAGAAACTCCAACTGCAAAAGTACAGCGGTCGAAACAGAAGACTGGCCCCTATTGTAATCGAATTACCACATTTTAAAAAGAGAAGAAGGTAGTTACGCTCTCACTTGCACACAGTGTAGACATGGCTATTTTAAAAAGGATGAGGGGGACGAACCCCAGAAAAGTATGTACTTCATATAGTAGGAAGATGAGCTGACAACAAGATGGAAGTTTTGTTGGAAAACCATAAAACTTAATAAGGGTTTCACATTGTGTTTCAACATTCGATAGAGGTAGATTAGGTCACTGTCTTCATATTTCCATCTCTTTCTGAAGTTTTGTGCAAAGATTTTCCCTACTTTAACTGGTTTACAGTTAGAAAATAACAGTAGTCTTGTACTAACAGTCGTATACCAATGCCCATTATTACACCAACTAATACCAATGGTGGGGTCAGTGACCGACCCCACGTATTTTATATTGTTTCTGCAATTAAACTATATAAACTATATATTTTTGTAACCTTTATGGCTTAAGGAACTTTATATCAACTTTATTGAATGTGTTTTACTTTACAAAATTTTTTTGAACAGACAAAAAAAAAAAAAAACATTCTGAGAGAAACAGGTATTCGGATACAATATTACTTCCTATATTCAAGATTTATGCAAACAAA